>NW_007241413.1:106995-121591 GCF_000164805.1 Carlito syrichta
CGCGCACTACCACGCCCGGCTGAATTTTTGATTTATTGTAGAGATGAGGTCTCGCTGCCCAGGCGGCTCTCGAACCCGCGGGCTCAGGCAATCCACTCACCTCAGCCTCTCAAAGGCGCGGGATTACAGGCTAAGCCACAGAACCCGGCTCCAAACTGAACTTTAAAAAAAAAAAACAAAAAACTCTATACTTTACTGGATGCATTTATCCTGGGGAGTTGTTGAGAAATGTGAATAAAAGTTTAGGTACAAAGATATGCATCGCATTATATTATTATAAAAATTATAGACTGCCTAAATTTCTGATAATAGGGAAATAGTCTGATAAATTGTAGTACATGTATATAATAGAACATTAGATAGCTTTATGTTAAAAGTACGTGCCTATAGCTCCAACTAGTTGGAAGGCTGAGGCAGAAGGATCGCCTGAGCCCAGCAGGTCGAGGCTGCGGTGGCAGTGAGCATGCCACTGCACTCCAGGCTGTGTGACAGTGTGACTCCACCTCAAAAAAAATTTTTTTTCAGAGATAAAAAAATTTCCCCCTTAATTCATTCTAGTTAATAGAAACAAGGACAGTCATACTATCAAATTATGGTGTTTCTCAACTATTCCCCCAGCAACATAAAATGTCCTCTTTCCCGGTCTCATGTTGGTATCTTGGCTCTCCAGGGCATTCACCTGGGTAGTGCTTCTCATTTTTTGTTATTCTTCAGTTCATGCCCATTTTTAAACAATATGAACTCCTTTTCCTCATATATTTCACTAGAGAAGGTATACACCCCTGACTCCTTGAGCAACTGAACTAAGAAAATTAATAGGGAGAAAGGGATAAAAAGATATATGGGAAGATATCCTCTTTTTCATTAATGCTATACACATTAACGGCTCTTGTCAATGTACTCTGGTAGTTTAGTAAACAATTCAAAAGACAAGGTCTCAAAAAATACAAAAGAATAACACTCTAAGTCTTTAATATAAAATTAAAAGAAGGTAAAGGAGAATGAGAACACTGAATATTTTAGAATTTGTGATTTGACATCTGATCCTTAAAATCTTAAAGTTTTTTATGCTAGTGATTTTAAGGTCTTCTTCTTACATAGTACTTAAGATAAATCTTATAATCTCAAATATATGGAGAAAAAGAACACTATCATATCAACTCATAAAAGAAAATAAAGGGAAACAAAGTTTCGGAGGTAGACATCAAAAGCAAGTGTCCTAAAATCTGAAAGCAGATCAGAACCAATGGTAGGAAAAAAAAAAAACAAAAGTAAAACAAAACTCAAAAAGCAACTAACTACCCCAAGTAGCAGTTAAAAGTTCAATGAAGGCCAAGAAAGAAAAAGAAATCTGCACTCTTCTAGGGAACATGTTTGCAATTTGGTCTCTAAGCATCAAATTAGAAAAGATACTTCCTAAAAGGATCAACTGTGCTAATATTAAGCTCAAATATTTAGATTATATTTATATTCATTTTAAAACTCAATATTCTAGGTTTGAAAATCTCTTCTGGCTTCCTGAAAAATTACACGTGATCTGAAGACAAAAATGGCTTACCCTTATTTAATTTCCAAATATTAATAATAACAGCTAATTCTAACTAAACCTTTAAAATAACCAAAACTACAGTATCTTAAAGGTTTTTTACGTATGTATTAACTATTTTAATTCTCAAAACAACCCTAGGAGATGAGTACTATTATTATATTCATTATATAAATGAAGAAACAGAGAGAGAAAGTAATTTGCCCAAGGTCATAGAACCTTCAATTTGCAAAGTTGGAATCTGAACTCCAGAGGGCAAGTAATCAACCAATATGCCTTTACTAAAGAGAAGCTTTTAAAACTATGTATATAATAACAGTGACTGGGATGGGCTAGGAGAGGAAGATATTGGAGAGAAGGGAATTAAGTAGGTCTAAAAAATTTTAGGCACAGAAATGGCCCCTTATCAATTTGGTCAGAAATTCCTTTCTCATGTATCACATTTTTAATTACCCCAAACAGGGTGATGCTAAAACACCTTTTGCAAAAGCTGCTCTTCATCTTTCCTTTCTCCTACCAAAAAAAAAAAAGTGAAAAAAGGAAGGATTAAAAAGAAACTGAAATATTACTTCTCTAACATCTTTCAGCAGCTTGTCTTTCCTTGACCTTTTTAAAAACATTGTTGGTTAGAAAACAAAGATTTAAAAAGAAGGCCCTTCCAGATGAAATAAAAAGAACTTCTGGCAATTTTTTCCTTGATAATGACTGAAATATTTAAGAAAGACTTTCAGTCTATCCCACCCACCCTCAAATGGAAAGAAAACCAAGTTAACAAAACCGTCATCTTTTAATTTCACAGCAGTTTTCTTCCCCCTCAAAGGCTATTCCTGTCCTAGTTGCAGAAGGGAACTGCTCCCAGTGACGTCAGAGCAGGCTCCCAGCAACGATTAATGAGGGTTGTCCACCACAGGGGTTTCCTGAAAAGCTAGCAAGAAATTATCCACATATTTGCTGCAATATCAAGATGCAAGGATGCGGTGGGATTTCTTTTAACCCTTATGGCTCCAATCTCTGGAGCTTCTGAACAGGTTATTCTCACGAAATGCTCTCCAGATAATCTTTCTTTTCCTCCCTCCTCCCCTTCCCTCCAAATAAAGTTAGATTTTGTTGGTTTCAAACATTCATGGTTGTGATAAATATTAATATAATTGAGTTACCACAGAAAAATAGGACTGCATAATGTAAGCTGAAAAGCAGACAAAGAATTTAGAGTAAATGAAAGCACAGAACAAAAAGAAAATCAAGACAGAAAATAAACCAGCAAGTTCTTAAAGGCATTCCTCCACATATGCTATCCAAACATACACCCATAGATAGGCAAACCTTAAATTTTCCTAGGCTCTAGTCTACCGAGTTTTTCAAATTGACCTCCGCAGGCAGCCTTCCAGAGATCAGCAGTATTAAAATGGAGTTGAATAAAACGGAACTGGAAGCCCAAACACTCAATCCAAAAAAAAATGGGTTGGGCTATTATGTTCACACCTAAGAGTATATCTAACAATTTCTTCCTAAAGCTTTGCTTTAGCTACATACATTCAAAGTTAGAATTTTATTCTAAACTACAGTGGCAAGGAATTTTATATAACTACCTATTTTTGAGGTCTGAGAAACAGCATACAAACTGCCTGCTCAAAACCAGTGCAGATAAGTCTGAAAAATTTCAAATTCCACAAATCAATCTAGAATTATTCATGGATACTAGGTTTCAGGAACCTGCTTATGAGTCCTTTTTCCTTCCATATTTAGAAAAAGGATTTAGGTAAAATCAACTAACAGCAGAACATAAAGGGTTAATTCAAGCACCCTGCTTCAGCAATTCTGACTTTGGTCTGAGCCTATTCTAAAAGAAACAAACAAAATAGCAGCCCTATCATTAAATCATCCCAGTTTGGCATCAGCCCTATTCAATGATATCCAGTTACCAACATCAAGTCATAGATGGGAGAACGCACCGCTCAGATGGATTTTTCTTCTTCTCTCTGTCCCCTCCCTCTCAGAAGAAAAAGACTGCAAACAAAATCACTACGTCACTGGAGGTAGAGGGAATCCCATCTCTGCACTCTTTAGAAGCCACGGTCAGCAAACAAAAATAAGTCAATTAATTATAAGAAACAAACAAGTAATCCAAAATAAGAAGTAATAAACCCAGAAGAAATTCGTGTGACAACCTCCACATATCAAAAGGCAGCTTTAGTAAAAAGGAATTAACAAATCTCTCCTAGGATGCTCATAATCAAAAAAGCTCCCTAGACACAGCAAAGGCGACATATTTCTTCTTATCACATTTAAAGGCTAGACGACAGTTACATAAAGACATAGGACAGAGAAGCACATTCACCAGCCAGGTGTGGATAGCTGGGTAATGACACAGTGAAAGATATTTATAGGGGATTCCCTGCTTCCTGCAATGTGCGTCAACAGCATCACCAAAGAGAACAGAAATCACCACTGTTCTCATAAGCTAAATCTGAATGAAGCATTGCTTCAAGTAGCCATGGAAGAGGTAAAACCTGAATAGAGTAAAAGTTCTAGCAAACCTAATTTTTAAAATATTTTAAGATAAAAAAGGCAAACAAAAATGCCCATAAAACCCTCACAAAACTTAACACTTGAAAATTCTCTAATTTTTCTAGTATGTATTATACAGTTAAATCGGTCAAGATAAAAAAAGATATCTTTCTAGTTTCTTCCCTCCCCAGTCTCTGGAGCTCAAGGACTTTTACATAAAGAAAGAAAATTATCCAAAACTCACCCCAGATGGATCTGCACTTACACCAACAGCAAGCTCACATTATTAATGGAGACCTCATTGTTAGGATCTGTTCTGCCGGAATTTTGCCGGAAGAAATTCCTTCTGGGAAACCTGTGCCTCTTCCCCCACCCACGTTCCCCTCCCACCCCCCTCACCCTTGAATGAAATGCTACTGATCTTTGCTGCTGCGTCTCCTGCGAGCTAATTGCTCTGACGAGCAGTTCTGAAGCAGACCACAGCCCAGCTGTTCAAAGAGATGTCACCCAGAGCTCTGCCAACAGTCACACACTCTCTTTTTCTCTGTCTCTCTCACACTCACACACACACACACACACACACACACACACACAGGCAGCAAGAGCACCCCCTCCCACCTCCTCTTCTCGCTCTCATTCAAGTACTTCAGTGGCACGCCTGCCTCCACACTGCTGAGGACAGCTTTTAAAGACACAGCAGCAACTCCTTTCTGCTGTATATGTCGAGATGCCAAATGGAGTCTCTTTAGTGAAGAATCACAAGTTGCACATATGTACTGAATTAAAAGTTTAAATTTACCTTGCCATTTTTCCATCTACAAAATAATCAAGGCCAGAGAAATGACATTTGCCTAAAAGTTCCTGGGCTGGATTTTAGAAATGTAAAATCAAGACTAAACCTAGTTACAATTTTATTTTCCGGCAAGCTACATTTGGTAAAATCATTTTTCATTTAGGGGCAGAGGGTAGGCAGCATAGGATACTAGCAGCTATCTGTTCCTCCTCTCATGCTTGTTCCCAAAGGATAGGGAAAAGAATTTGGCTATAAAATGAGGGAATAAGGAAACCATGAAGGCACCTTACTGATAGACCTAATGAAAAAGGATGGAACAGAAAGTCTAAGTATGGGGATAAGGATAAATAGATTTTTTTTAAAAAGAAAACGGTACAAATGACATCAGAAAAAAAGGAAATAGTTGTAAAAGGCATGCACAGTTCTGGAATAGCAAGCATAGATATGACCTTCAGGTCTTAATTTTTATTTTGTTTTATTTTTTTTTGAGTTGGAGTCTTACTCTATCTTTTTTTTGAGTTGGAGTCTCACTGTCGCCCAGACTGGAGTGCAATGGCCGCTCCCGGCCACCGCAGCCTCAAACTGCTGGGCTCCAGTGATCCTTCCACCTCAGCCTTCCAAGTAGCCGGAATTACAGGCATGCACTACCACACCCGGCTGATTTTTTTAATTTATTGTAGAGATGAGGTCTTGCTGCCCAGGTGGGTCTTGAACCCGCGGGCTCAGGCAATCCACTCACCTCAGCCTCCCAAAGGCGCAGGATTACAGTCTGAGCCACCGAGCCCGGCTCTTACTCTATCTTTTAGGCTGGAGTGCAGTGGCATGCTCACAGCTATCGCAGCCTCAACCTGCTGGGCTCAGGTGATCCTTCCTCCTCAGCCTTTCATGTAGCTGGAACTACAGGGGCATGCCACTATGCCCGGCTAATTATTTGATTTATGGTAGAGACGAGGTCTTGTCAAGTTGTCTAGGCTAGTCTCAAACCCCTGGACTCAGGCAACCCTCCCACCTTTGCCTCCCAAAGTACCGGGATTACAGGCATGAGCCACAGCGCCTGGCTAGGTCTTAATTTTCATCTTTATTTACTTATTTATTTTTGAATTAGAGTCTCACTCTGTTGCCCAGGCTGAAGTGCAGTGGTACGCTCCCGGCCACTGTAGCCGCGACCTGCTGGGCTCAGGCGATCCTTCTGCTTAGCCTTCCAAGTAGCCAGAACTATAGGCGAGCGCTACCACACCCAGCTAATTTTTTGACTTACTGTAGAGATGAGGTCTCACCATGTTGCCCAGGCTGGTCTCAAACCCACAGACAGAGGCAATCCACTTGTCTTGGCCTCCCAAAGTGCTGGGATTATAGGCTTGAGCCACCGAGACTGGCCAGGTCTTAATTTTTAAAAGCCCAAGGAAAGGTAGTAATAATCTCTACTGATCAGTAAGTAATGGCCATGACGGGATGGTACAAGGTCTTCAACAGCAGAAGATAAAAGATGACAAGGGTTCAGGCATCCTGAGAACACCAATAAAACCTGTCACAAAGACACATCTATTTATTCATTCAAAAATATATTTGTTGTGTGCTTGAGTTCTTACTATGGGCAAGCACTATGATAAGCTCTTAGAATATGACATAGATTCATTAAGATCACATGCACAAAAAAGACGCTGTCTCTCATTTTGAGTAAGATGAGAAGTCATTAAGGGGTTGGAAGGCTGATGCTGAAGGGCCAAATAGACCACTGAAAGGAATCTAACTTTAAACTTTGTGAGAGGAGACACCACTGGTGGTTTTTAAGCAGAGAAGTGACATGTTTTTAATCCTCATTTTTTTGTTGCCCACAAATTTTTGCCAGAAAAATTTCTACCATACAGAGGGTTTGTACAAATAGTACAAAAATCACCAAGATTAATTTTCAAATTTATTTATACATATATGTACATGTACATGTTTATGTCGATTTTTTTCAGAGCTACTTGAATTATTCTCATTATGACTCTAAATACCTAAAACAATTTGGTATGTATCACCTAACATTCAGGTCATTCTTAACTATATATAAGAATAGCCATTGAGCAAGTCTCAGATGAATGGCTGGGTGGTGCCCACACAAGGCAGATCTAAATAGCACTGCAAAGTCTTCAAAAACTGAAATAACTTTGGAATCACCACTCAAAGAAGGCTGCACAGAACTTGCAAGTTGAACCCAACCAAGTGAAAAGTCTGCTAAAAGTCAACATTCACTGTAGGATTTGAACAAGACCTTCTCGTGATATAATATTCAAAATTTCCAGAGCATGATCTAAAATCAAGGCATATGAAGAACCAAAATTAATTCCAATTTGCATAGGAAAAGAGAGGAATAGTCAAAACAAAGATAACACAGATGTTGGAATTAATGGCCTGACAATGACCTTAATGTAGATATTATTAAAATACCCCAACAAGTTAGGACAAACATTATTGAAACTAACAGAAAGCTAGAATGTCTGAGCAAAGAAACAGAAGATATACAGAAGAACCAGATGAAAATTACAGAATTGAAAAATATACAACCAAACTATAAATACTCACTTGATGGGTTCAATAGCAGAAGAGAAATGACAGAGAAAAGAGCCAGTAAATTTGAAGACAAACATATCAAATATAAATACTGGATCTGAACAATTTTTAAAAATTGAATGGAAAAAATAAAAACCAGATCATCAAGGACCTGTGATAAAATACCAAAATGTCTAATATTTAGGCCGTTAGAACCCCAGAGGGAGAAAAGAAAGAATGTGGTAAAATATCTAAAGAAATAATGACTGAAAACTTTATAAATTCTATAAGACATAAAAAAATAGATTCAAGACTCTGAGTAATCCACAAACAAGATTAAATACACAAAATCCATTTCTGGATTCATCAAATTTTTTTAATCTTTAGTTTTTAGCTATTTAATTACACCAGGCTAGAGTACAGTGACATGATTATAGCTCACTGCAGCCTCAAACTCCTGGGCTCAAGTGATCCTCCTGCCTCAGCCTCTCAAGTAGCTGAGACTACAGGTACACATCACCTCACACAGCTAATTTTAAAAAAAATTTAAATAGAGACAGGGTCTCAAACTCATGGCCTCAAGTGATGATCCTCTCACCTTGGCTTCCCAAAGTACTGGGATTACAGATATGAACCATCGTGCCTAGGAGATTAATAGGCATAAGCAAAGCACCTAGCATTTGCTGATGAAAAAAAAAATTTTATTTTTATTTTTATTATTTTTTTTTTGAGTTGGAGTCTCACTCTGTCGCCCAGACTGGAGTGCAGTGGCCGCTCCCGGCCACCGCAGCCTCAACCTGCTGGGCTCTGGTGATCCTTCCGCCTCAGCCTTCCTCAGCTGGAACTACAGGTGTGCGCTACCACGCCTGGCTAATTTTTTGATTTATTGTAGAGATGAGGTCTCGCTGCCCAGGCAGGTCTCAAACCCGCGGGCTCAGGCAATCCACTCACCTCAGCCTCCCAAAGGCGTGGGATTACAGGTTGAGCCACCGAGCCCGGTTAAATTTTTTTTTTAGAGTCAGGGTCTCACTATGTTGCCCAAGCTGGTCTCAAACGATCCTCTCACCTTGGCCTCCCAAAGTATTGGGATTACAGATATGAACCATCATGCCTAGGAGATTCATATTTCACATCAGAAATCATAAAGCTAGAAGAAAGTGAAATAACATATTTAAAGTGCTAAATCAAAGAACTATAATTATATAACTGTATATTCAGAGAAATATCCTTCAGGAATGAAGATGAAATAAAGACATTTTCAGACGAAGGAAAACTAAGAGAAGGAAAACTAAGAGAAGTCATTGCAGCAGACCTGCTCTAAAATAAAGGTCAAAGAAAGTTCTTCAAAATGAAGGCAAATGATAATACAACAAAACTTGGAACACCAGGGATGAAGGAAGAAATGGTAAATACTTGATTATATGTAATAGAATATTCTCCTACTGAGCTCCTTAAAATATGTTTGATGGGGCCAGGCGCAGTGGCTCAAGCCTGTAATCCTAGCACTTTGGGAGGCCAAGGCAAGAGAATTGCCTGGGTTCAGCGGTCAAGACCAGCCTGGGCAACTTGGTGAGACCTCGTCTCTACAATAAAATAAAATAAAAAATTAGCCGGACATGGTGGAGCACACCTGTAGTTCCAGCTACTTGGAAGGCTGAGGTGGAAGGATTGCCTGAGCCCAGCAGGTCAAGGTTTGGTGGTCATGAGTGTGCAACTGCACTCCAGCCTGGGCTACAGAGTGAGACTCCAACTAAAAAACAAAAGCAAAACAAAATAAAAAACAAACAAGACGATTTACCAAAATCTAAACATATCAGTAATTACATTAGTTGTAAATGGTCTCAAATGCCAGTTATTAGACAGAGACTTTCCAAATAGATTTAAAAACATGACCCAACTATACACTGTCTACAAGAAAGTTACTTCAAATATACGATATAGGCAGGTTAAAAGCAAATGAATTAAACTATTCTGTATAGTACTTTAATGATGGATGCAAAACATCACACACGTGTCAAAATCAAGAGAACTATACAATACATAATGTAAACCACGAACTTTAGTTCATAATAATGCATCAAGCCAAGCATGGTGGCTCACATTTATAATCTCAACTATTTGGAAGGCTGAGGCAGAAAGATCGCTTGAGCCCAGGAGTTTAAGACTAGCCTGGGTAACATAGTAAGAGGCTGTCTCAAAATAATTTTTTTATTAAATTAGCCAGAAGTGGTGGTGGGTGCTTGTAGTTCCACCTACTCAGGAGGCTGAGACAGAAGGACTGCTTGAGCCCAGGAGTTTGAGACTACAGTGAGCTATGATTACACCACTGCATTCCGAGCAGGGAAAGAGCAAGACTTTATCTCTAAAAATAATAATAATAATGATAATGTATCAATATTGGTTTACCAACTTCAACACTGCACCACATTAAAGTAAGGTGTTAATAATTGGGGAAACGTATGTGTATGGAGGGCAGGGGATGGCATATGGGAATTTTCTGTGCTTTCTGCTCATTTTCTGTAAACTTAAAACCGTTCTGGCTGGACACAGTGGCTCAAGCCTGTAATCCTATCACTTTGGGAGGCCAAGATGAGAGGACTGATTGAGTCCATGGGTTCAAGACCAGCCTGAGCAACTTGGTGAGACCTCATCTCTGCAACAAATCAAAATATTAGCTGGGTATGGTGACAAGTGCCTGTAGTTCTAGCTACTTGGAAGGCTGAGGTGGAAGGATCCCCTGAGCCCAGCAAGTCAAGGCTATGATGGCTGGGAGTGTGCCACTGCATTCCAGCCTAGGAGACAGAGTGAGACTCCAACTATTAAAATAATAATAATAATAATGTCTATTAATTTTTAAAAATTGATAAAGATACATCATGTAAACACTAATCAAAAAAGTTGTAATGATATATTAATATTAGACAAAGTACACCTCAGAGCAAAGCAAATGATCATGAATAAAGAGGAACATTATATAATGATAATAATTCACTAAGAAGACATAACAATTCTAAATGTCTAGGCACCTAATAACAGAGTTTCAAGTACTCAAAGCAAAAACTGAGAAAAGGAAAAACAGACAAGTACACAATTATAGTTGGATATTCCAATGTCTCTCAGGAACAAGCAGAATCGTAAAACAAAATGAGCAAGGATATAGAAAAACTGAATAACACCATCAACCAACAGGATCTACTAGACTAAGTTTACGGAACATTTCCACTGAAAACAGAACACACATTCTTTTCAAGTGTTCATGAAGCACTTACCAAGATAGACCATATCTTGAGTCATAAAACAATCTTAACATATTTTAAAAAATCAAAATCGCCGGGCTCAGTGGCTCAGCCTATAATCCCATGCCTTGGGATGCTGAGGTGAGTGGATTGCCTGAGCCTGCGGGTTCGAGACCCGCCTGGGCAACTTGGTGAGACCTCATCTCTACAATAAATCAAAAATCAGCCGGGCGTGGTAGCGCGTGCCTGTAGTTCTAGCTACTTGGAAGGCTGAGGTGGAAGGATCGCCGGAGCCCAGCAGGCCGAGGCTGCGGTGGCCGGGAGCAGCCACTGCACTCCAGTCTCGGCGACAGAGTGACACTCCAACTCAAAAAATAAATAAATAAATAAAAATCATACAAAGTATGTTCTCTAACCATAATGGAATAAAGTAGAAACAATAACAAGAATAGAACAGAAAAATCTCCAAACATTTGGAAATTAAACAATACACTTCTAAATAATCCATAGGGGCTGGGCACAGTGGCTCATATTTATAATTCCAGAGTTTTGGGAGGTCTAGGCAGGAGGACTGCTTGAGGCCAGGAGTGCAAGACCAGCCTGGCAACATAGCAAAACCTCATGTCTACAAAAAAATTCAAAAATTAGCCAGGTGTGATGGTTCATGCCTATAGTCCCAGTCACTCAGGAAGCTGAGATGGGAGGATCACTTAAGCCCAGGAATTCAAGGCTGCGGTGAGCTCTAAGTATACTACTGCACTCCAGCCTGAGAAACAGAGTGAGACCCTATCTCTAAAAAATAAAATGAAATAAACAATTAAAATAAAAGTAAACTAAATAATCCATGGGTCAAAGAACAAGTCTCAAGGGAAATTAGAAAATACTGTGAGTTGATGGGTGCAGTGGCTCACGACTGTATTCCCAACATTTTGGGAGGCAGAAGCGAGAGGATTGCCTGAGCCCAGGGGTTTGAGACCAGCCTGGGCAACTTGGCGAGACCATGTGTCTACAATAAATAAAAACAATTAGCTGGGCACGGTGGTGCCCACCTGTGGTTCCAGCCTGGCCATCAGAGTGAGACTTTGACTCAAAAAAAAAAAAGGAAAAAAAAATTTGAGTTGAACAAAAATTCAAATAAAATATATCAAAATTTATGGAGTGCAAACTAAAAAAGTGCCTGGATGGAAATATATACATGGCACTAACTTATTATAATTTTTAAAAAGTGCTATGGACTGAATGTTTGTGCCTCCCCCCCCCCATTCGAATGTTGCAGCCCTAACCCCCAGTGTAGCTATGTTTGGAAGGCAGCTATGCTCACCACTATACCACCAACACACCTGTGTAGCTATGTTTGGAGATAACTAAAAACATAATTAAGGTTAAATGAGGTTATATAGGTGGGACCCTTATCTGATAAGATTAGTGTCTTTATAAAAAGAGACACTAAAAGTTTTTACTCCTTCCCTGCCTCTGGCACAAAGAAAAGGTCCTGTGAGCACAGAGAGAGGGCAGCCAAGAGAGGCTTCAGAATGATACCTACCTTGCCAGTACCTTGATCTTGGACTTCTCAGCTCTAGAACGACAAGAAACAAATGTTTGCTGTTTAAGCCACCCAGTCTGTGGTATTTTGTAATGGCAGCCTAAGCTAACAAATACAAGTAGATAGGTTTCGTATCAATAATCTAACTTTCCATCTTAAGAAAGTACAAAAGGTCGGGCTCCGCAGCTCAGCCTGTAATCCCAGCACTTTGGGAGGCCGAGGTGAGTGGATTGCCTGAGTCACAAAATCTTAAAAGAATCATCCCACAAGCTGGGCTACGTGGCTCAGCCTGTAATCCCGCGCTTTAGGAGGCTGAGGTGAGTGGATTGCCTGAGCCCGCGGGTTCGAGATCCGCCTGGGCAACTTGGCGAGACCTCATCTCTACAATAAATCAAAAATTAGCTGGGCGTGGTAGCACGCGCCTGTAGTTCCAGCTACTTGTAAGGCTGAGGCGGAAGGATCGCCAGAGCCCAGCAGGTTGAGGGTGCGGTGGCAGGGAGCGGCCATTGCACTCCAGTCTGGGCGACAGAGTGAGACTCTAACTCAAAAAAAAAAAAAAAAAGAAACTACAAAATAAATTCAAAGAAATCCGAATGAAAGCAATGAAAAGAAGAAATCAATAAAACTGAAAACAGAAAAAGAATAAATGAAACCAAAAGCTGGTTCCTTCAAGGGATCAACACAATTGACAAATCAGGCCAAGCGGTGGTTCACGCCTATAATCCCAGCACTTCGGAAGGCAGAGGCGAAAGGGCTGCCTGAGTCCAAGGGATTGAGACCAGCCTGGGCAACTTGGCAAGCCCTCATCTCTACAATAAATAAAAAAAGTAGACGGGCTCGGTGGCTCAGCCTGTAATCCCGTGCCTTTGGGAGGCTGAGGTGAGTGGATTGCCTGAGCCCGCGGGTTCGAGACCCGCCTGGGCAGGCGAGACCTCATCTCTACAGTAAATCAAAAAATCAGCCGGGCATGGTAGCGCATGCCTGTAATTCCGGCTACTCGGAAGGCTGAGGCGGAAGGATCGCCAGAGCCCAGCTGGTGAGGCTGTGGAGGTTGGGAGCGGCCACTGCACTCCAGTCTGGGCGACCTAGTGAGACTCCAACTCAAAAAATAAAAATAAAAAAATTAGCCGGGCATGGCAGCATGAGCCTGTAGTTACAGTTACTTAGAAGGCTGAGGTGGAAAGATCGCCTGAGTCCAGTAGGTTGAGACTGCAATGGCTGTGAGCGTGCCACTACGCACCAGCCTGGGCAACAGAGTACGACTCCAACCCCCGCAAAAATTTAAAATTGACAAGTCTCTAGCAAGACGAACTCAGAGAGACAACAGATAAATAAACTGGGGTACATTCAAACAGTGGAATTCTACTCAGTTAAAAAAAAGGAATGAACTACTAATATTTGTAAAAACTTGGGTAAATCTCAAAAACATAATGCTGACTGAAAAAAGCCAGCCTAAAAACATTACATACTGTGTGATTCCATTTACATGACATTCTGGAAAAGCCAAAATTATGGGGTCAATAAACATTTAGTGGCTGTCAGTCTAGGGGTAAGGAGAGGGAACCAAGTACAAGTGGCAAAAGGGAATAATTTGAGGTGATGGAAGTATTTTATATCTGGATTGTGATGGCAGTTACAAGACTGTATATATTTAAAACTTTAAAAACCTGTTCACGTAAAAAGGGTAAGAGTTACTCTAGTAAACTATACTCAATGAATAAGAATTTTAAAATAACAAGAAAAATAATAATCAAGGAGGGGTAAACAATGAGTGAAGAATGCTGATGATTGTTGAAGGGTACATGTGGGAATTCATTATAATATTCTATTTACTTTATATGAAATTTTTCATCCAAAAAGGGATCTGGGGATAAGAAGAACCAGCAAAGAAGAAGACTAAGAAATAATGGTCCATAAGAAAAGAAAGGGTGTTTTGGAAGCCAAGTGAAAAAGCATCTCAAAGAGGAAAAGTTGACAAACTTGTCAATTACTGGTAGGTCAGATGAGAGGAGAACTTCTATCTGATTACTGGATTCAGGAATAGAGAGTAATGGTACTAAAAGCCTAACTGGAGTGGGTATGATAAAGAAAAAGAAGAGAAATTGAGGATGGCAAGAACAGACAACTGCTTCAAAAAATTTTGCCGTCAAGACAAATAAGGAAGTAGCTGGAAAAGGGAGGGGATCAAGAGGGTTTTTTTTGTTTTTGTTTTTAAGATGGGACAGATGGCAATATAACTGAATACTGAAGTTTCTTCAGAAAGTTACTTTCTTAAAGAATAATTCACGCCGGGCTCGGTGGCTCAGCCTGTAATCCCGCACCTTTGGGAGGCTGAGGTGAGTGGATTGCCAGAGCTCGCAGGTTCGAGACCCACCTGGGCAGTGAGACCTCATCTCTACAATAAAATCAAAAAATTAGCTGGGCGTGTTAGCGCG
>NW_007241413.1:121846-137573 GCF_000164805.1 Carlito syrichta
TTTTTGAGTTGGAGTCTCACTCTGTCACCCAGACTGGAGGGCAGTGGCTGCTCCCGGCCACCTCAGTCTCAACCTGCTGGGCTCAGGTGATCCTTCCGCCTCAGCCTTCCAAGTACCTGGAACTATAGGCATGTGCCACCATGTCCAGCTAATTTTTTGATTTATTGTAGAGATGAGGTCTTACCAAGTTTCCCAGGCTGGTCTTGAACCCGCGGGCTCAGGTAAACCTCTCACCTCGGCCTCCCAAAGTTCTAGGACTATAGGCGTGAGCCACAGCGCCCAGCCTGTGAAAATCTTTTTGAGTACTTTCTATAGTCTAAGTCTAGGCCCTATTCTAAGCACTTTAAATGCTTTTCATTGAAATACTGGTCTTCAAAAATAAAAAATATAAACAACAGTTATATATAAAAATGGTCACAGCCGGGCTCGGTGGCTCAGCCTGTAATCCCGCGCTTTGGGAGGCTGAGGTGAGTGGATTGCCTGAGCCTGCGAGACCTCATCTCTACAATAAATCAAAAAAAATTAGCCGGGCGTGGTAGTGCATGCCTGTAGTTCCAGCTACTTGGAAGGCTGAGGCGGAAGGATCACCGTAGCCCAGCAGGTCGAGGCTGCGGTGGCCGAGAGTGGCCACTGCACTCCAGTCTAGGCGACAGAGTGAGACTCCAACTCAAAAAAATAAATAATAAAATAAAATAAAAATAAAAATGTTCACAAGCATTACTTGTAATACAGAAAAATCTGAAAATAAGTTAAACAACAATAGAAACAATAATGGCACATTCATATGAATAAATGTTATGAAGTGAATCTCATGCATTTATAAGTATTTTAATAAGAATGATAGCTTAGAAACAAAACTTAATACAAAACTATATACATTATATTAGTTGTAAATAAATATTTATGAAAGATCACACAAGGATAAGAAAAAATACCCAGGGCACAACTGGGAAAAACTGAACATGAACTGGGTAATGAAAAAAGCCAGCCTAAAAACATTACATACTGTTATTTTTAATTTTTTAAATCCTTATTAATTATAGATGCATACTGAAATACCTTCAGGTGAAATGACATGTGTGGGTTTACTTTAAAATATTCCAACTTGGCTTCTTTCAACTGTGTCACCACTGTGCAGTCGTCACTCTCTGACACCAATGCTGTCTTCAGCTCCCAGAGCTCCGACAGAAGGGGATAAGTAAGGAGGTCTCTATATCATATCTTGCACAAGCAGACTGCTTGCAAATCAACTGGTGACAAAGCACCGAGGAAACAAGCAGTTACAAGAGCTGCTCACAAGAGTAGCCTTTACTGGAGGGATGAAGAACTTCATTATTTCAGGTCTGGTACTGTGCCACTCCGTAAAACTGAACATTATCAGAAGTCCACTAAATTTCAGATTCGCAAATTTGCCTTCCATTGTGTAGTGCAAGAAATTGCACAGGCCTTTAAAACAGATCTGCACTTCCAGAGCATTGCTACTAGTGTTCCGAAGGGGCCAAGTGAAGCCTATATGGTTAGCCTTTTTAAAGACACCAACCTGTGTGCTCTCCATGACAAACATGTAATAATCATGCCAAAAGATATCCAGCTAGCATGGCACATTTGGGGAGAATGTGCTTGAGAATCTACTGTGATAATACATATTTCATTCTCAAAAAATTACTGTTGCTGTTGGTTCTGATTGTTCTATATTTTTTTCTATAGGGCCAAAACATATCTAGATATGATTGTAAGTTGAAAAATAAGAAAAATTAAGTATTGACAGTTTTTCCATTTTTACTTGTGAGTGAATTTTTAATATAAATGTGAGGACATTAGTGTCAGTGAACCAATTTCAGCTGTTCAACTTTAGCATACTGCCAGAATTTGGACTTTTTTTTTTTAAACAAAGTCTTACTCTGACACTTAGGCTAGCATGCAGTGGTGCGATCATAGTTCACTGCAGCCTTAAACTCTCAGGCTCAAGCTACAACCTCCCAAGTAGCTAGGATTACACGCAAATGCCACCACACCTAGCTACATTTTCTTTCTTTCCTTCTTTTCTTGGTAGAGACAAGATCTTGCTATGTTGCTCAGGTTGGTCTCAAACTTCTGACCTCAAGTAATCCTCAACCCTCATCCATCCAAAGTGCTGAGATTACAGGTGTGAGTCACTATACCTGGGCTAAATCAAGTAAATTTCTTACTGTCAGCTACTAAATGGTGCTTGTAGCATTTTTATCATGCAGTTTAATTTCATTCATTCTACGGCTGAGTTGTTCTACGTGCAAGAACATGTTTTGGGGGTTTTCTTTGTTTTGTTTTTTGTTTTTGAGTTGGAGTCTCACTCTGTTGCCCAAGCTGGAGTGCAGTGACATACTCACGGCCACCGCAACCTTGACCTGCTGGGCTCAGGCAATCCTTCTGCCTCATCCTTCCAAGTAACTGGAACTACAGGCATGTGCCACCATACCGGCTAATTTTAAAATTTATTGTAGAGACGAGGTCTCACCAAATTTCTCAGACTTGTCTTGAACCTCCAGCCTCAGGCAATCCTCTCGCCTCTGCCTCCCAAAGTGCTGGGATTATAGGCGTGAGCCACTGTACCAGTTGCAAGTACATGTTTGTAATGTCTGTCTTCTATTCTGTTCCTGTAAGTTTACTATTAAAATATATCAAACTAATAAAAATAAATAAAATAATTTCACTTTAATAACAACAATTTTTACAAGTGAAGGAGATTGTGCTAAAACTGAATGCTGCATTCATGGAGATTTATTCTACTATTCTCGATTGCTGTTTATGTTTAAATTCCCATAAGAAAAATTGTGAAAAGGGAAAAAAAGGTTAACTGAGTGAGGAAAGATGAGGCATTAGATAAACTTCCAAGACTTTTTCCACATCTGGATGGCAAATAAAACCACATCAAATGGTCGGGCGTGGAGGCTCATACCTATAACCTCAGCTATGCAGGAGAATTGCTGGAGTTTAGAAGTTCAAGGTCTAGTGAAACATGATTGGGTCACTACACTCCAGCCTGTATGACTAAGCAAGACCTTGTCACAAAAAAAAAAAAAATTAAATGTCTAAAGAATGAAAAAAGAGATGTAGAGTGGGGAGCTACTGTAATCCTGACAGGCAAAATCTGCTTAGGTGATGAGTAAGATATACTCTGAATTAAGCAATAATTAAGAATAAAAACATAATAGTGTTCATTCACATCAACAGAATATAAAAGGAAGCAACTCTTAAGTCTGTGTATGGTGAGTACTAAGGGAGTATATGCCACTTCTATAACACACCACTGAAAGAGAATTCACAGAGAAGAGACTTTTTACTTCTCCCCATTGAGAGATTTTCTCTAGGTAAAGCGCAAAGAGTAACAGTGATTGATTCCCAAACCTTCTACTCACTAATTGTGTAACAGGCAAACTATTCTACCTCTGTTTTTTGGGGGTTTTTTTTGAGTTGGAGTCTCACTCTGTCACCCAGACTGGAGTATGATGTCACGCTCCCAGCCACCGCAGCCTCGACCTGCTGGGCTCCAGCGATCCTTCCGCCTCAGCCTTCCAAGTAGCTGGAACTACAGGCGCTTGCTACCATACCCGGCTAATTTTTTTTTTTTTTTGGTTTATTGTAGAGATGAGGTCTCACCAAGTTGCCCAGGCAGGTCTCGAACCCGCGGGCTCAGGCAATCCACTCACCTCAGCCTCCCAAAGCACAGGATTACAGGCTGAGCCACTGAGCCCGGTTTATTCTACCTCTTTGAACTTCATCTATAACATGGGGATAATTCTATCTTCCTTACAAAAATTAGAAACAAATCACTAGCACAGTGTAGGCAGTTAATAAACTGCAGTTAGTATTATTATTACTGAGTTTAACAGGAAAAGGCCAGGCATGGTGATTCACAACTGTAATCCCAGCACTTTTGGAGGCTGAGGTGGGAGGACTACCTAAATCTAGGAGTTCAAGACTAGCCTAGGCAACATAGCTAGACCTCCTCTCCACAAAAACAAACAAACAAACAGCTTAGTGTGGTAAAACATGCCTGTAGTCCCAGCTATTTCAGAGGTTGAGACAGAAAAATTGCCTGAGCCCAGAAGGTAGAAGCTGCAGTGAGTCATTATCATGCCACTGCACTCCAGCCTGGGCAACACAGTAAGACCACAACACCCACCCACCCCCCAAAAAAAGCAGGAAAGAACAATATGTGTTAGAGTTAGGAATGACCATTTCTAGTCTATGTAGAATGGGAGGTCTTATGCAAAAGCAATAAAACATTTAAAAAGAGGCCAAGTTTGGTGGCTCACACCTATAATCCTAGAGCTTTGGGAGGCTGTGGCTGGAGGATCCCTTGAGGCCAGGAGTTGGAAACCAACCAGGGGAACATAGTGAGAGCTTGTCTCTACAAAAAAAATTAGCAGGGTGTGGTGGTACACTGTAATCCTAGCTTCCTGGGAGATTGAGGCAGGAGCACTGCTTGAGCCCAGAAGTCTGAGGCTACAGTGAGCTATGATCATACCATTGCTCTATAGCCTGGGTAACAAAACAAGATCCTGACTTTAATTTTTATTATTATTATTTTTGAGCTGGAGTCTTACTCTGTTGCCCAGACTGGAGTGCAACATATAAAAAGCAAATCCTTAAAACTTGTAGAAACAAGCCGGGCTCGGTGGCTCAGCCTGTAATCCCGTGCCTTTGGGAGGCTGAGGTGAGTGGACTGCCTGAGCCCGCAGGTTCAAGACCTGCCTGGGCAGGTGAGACCTCATTTCTACAATAAATCAAAAAAATTAGCTGGGTGTGGTAGCGCACACCTGTAGCTACTTGGAAGGCTGAGGCAGAAGGATCACCGGAGCCCAGCAGGTCGAGGCTGCGGTGGCCGGGAGCAGCCACTGCACTCCAGTCTGGGTGACAGAGTGAGACTCCAACTCAAAAAAAACCCAAAAAAACTTGTAGAAACAAATACGCTGGGTGGAGTGGCTCATGCCTGCAATCCCAGCACTTTGGGAGGCAGAAGTGAGAAGACCGCCTGAGTCTCTAAAATAAATTTTAAAAATTAGCCAGGTGTGGTGACATGCAACCTGTAGTTCCAGCTACTTGGAAGGCTGAGGTAGAAGGATTACCTAAACCAGCAGGTCGAGGCTGTGGTGACCATAAGTGTGCCACTGTATTCTAGCCTGGGCCACAGAGTGAGGACTCTGACTTAAAAAAGAAAAAAAAAGTACAAGATTCTTTATGCTCTCAGCATAAAGAAGGATTTCTTAAATAAGAATCAGAAAGCACAAACCAGGAAAAAAAAAAAGATTGCAATGTTTGATGACAGCAGAATTGAAAACTTTGATATCATTTAAAAAATTCATGATAAGGTATACACTGGAAGGTTTATTTATTTATTTATTTATTTTAAAACATACATATATGACAAATAATTGGTACTCTATATATATGAAGAATTAAAAACTAAGAAGAATAAGATCAAGAACTAAACAGGAAACTTGGTAAATACTGAAAAATAGAAACTCAAATGGCCTATAATAAAACAACAGAAATCCACCTTCTAGCAATTAAGAAAATACAGTCAGGTGTGGTGGCTCACATTTGTAATCCTAGCACTTTGGGAGGCAGAGACAAGAGGACTGCCTGAGCAACATGGCAAGACTTTATCTCTACAATATAAAAAAAAAAAAATCAGCTGGGCTTGGTAGCACACATCTGTGGTTCCAGCTATTTGGAAGGCTGAGGTAGAAGGATCAAGGCTGTGGTGGCCTTGAGCATATCACTGCACTCCAGCCTGGGTGACAGAGTGAGACTCTGCCTCAGAAAAACAAAAGAAAATACAAATTTTCCCCCAAGAGACAGGTCTTGCTATGTTGCCTGACCCCAAACAATCCTCCCACCTGACCCTCCCAAGTAGCTGGGATTACAGGCATGAGCCACCACACCTAGATGAAAACACAAATTAAAACAAAGAAATACCATGTCATACCCAACAAACTGTCAAAAACTTTTTAAAAATTAATAATTCTTACAATACCACATAATGGTGTGTCAATAACTGTTAATTTTTATTTTTAGGTTGTATTCCATTGTACGGATAAAGCACAGCTTATTTATTCACTTACCTGTTTGGAAATATCTGAGTTGTTTCTAATGTTTTATTTTTTATTTTTTTAGTGATGGGGAGGGAAGTCTTGCTATGCTGCCCAGACTGGTCTCAAACTCCTAGACTCCAGGAATCCTTTCACCTCATCTTCCCAGGTAGCTGAGATTATAAATGAGCACTACTATGGCTGGCTGTTTCCAATTTTTTAATAGATATAGTTTAATAGAGCTATAACATACAAATCCTGATGTGGACAAATAGACTCATTTCTCTGAATAAGTACTTAGATGTAGAACGAATGTGACTTAAAGTACATTTGTGTTTAATTTTTTTAAGTCAAACTGTTTCAAACTGGTTGTACCATCTTATATTCCTATCAGTAACAAGGGAGTTCCAGTTGCTCCACAGCCCCTCATCAAACTTTTTAAGGTTAACCATTCTAAAAGTTTTGTAGTAGCATCTCATTGTGGTTTTCATTTACTTTTCTCTAACAACTAATATTAAACATCTTTTATGTGCTCATTTGTCACCCCTGTTCATATCTCTTGTCCATTTCTTAACTGGGCTGGGCTGTCTTTTCACTGATGAATTATGAAAGTCCTTTATACAGTCTACATACAAATATTTTCTTAAACTTACATTTTCTGTCAGTTTCTAGCCTGCCTTTATATTTCCTCAACAGTAACTTTATAAAAAGGGAAGTTTTTAATTGTTATAACATTAAATTTATAATTTTTTTAGTTTGTGCATTTTGTGTTCTTAAGACATTTTTGTCTAATCTATTATCATAATGATTTTGTCAGTTTTTTTTTAGAATTTCACAATTTTAGCCCTTATATATGGCAATGATCTATTCTGAGTTAACTTTTTGATATGATGAAATAAGTTTGGAAAGGGCTAGCTTGTTTTTAATTGTTATCCAATTGTTTAAGAACCATTTCTTAAAAAGTCGTCTTTTCCCATTGAAATGACTTGGCAACTGATCATACATATGTGGGTTTATTTCTGGATTCCCTATTCCCTTCCATTGATCTACGTTAATTTTCACACCAATACCATGTACCATCTTAATTACCAAATCTTTACAGTAAGTCTGGAAACCAGGTAGGCTAAGTCTTCCAATTTTCATTTTCATTTTCCAGCTTGTCTAATCTAGATCCTTTGTGTTTCCATCAAATTTTATTTATTTTTGAATCAGGGTCTCATTCTATTGCCCAGGATGGAGTGTAGTGGCACTCCATAGCCATGACCACCTGGGTTCAGGTGATTCTTCCGCCTCAGCCTCCCAAATAACTGGGACTACTTTGCATGCCACCATACCTGGCTAATTTTTTTTTTTTAAAGAGATGAAATCTTGCCTGGGTGCAGTGGCTCACGTCTATAATCCCAGCACTTTGAGAGGCTGAAGTGAGAAGACTGCCTGAGCCCGCAGGTCTAAGACCAGCCTGGGCAACTTGGTGAGACCTCATCTCTACAATAAATCAAAAAATTAGCCAGACATGGTGGTGCGTACCTGTAAACCAATTGGAAGGCTGAGGCAGAAGGATCATCTGAGCCCAGCAGGTGAAGGTTGCGGTGGCTGGGAGCATGCTACTGCCCTCCAGTCTGGGTGACAGAGTGAGACTCCAACTCAAAAACAAAAAGAGCCGGGCTCAGTGGCTCAGCCTGTAATCCCGCACTTTGGGAGGCCAAGATGAGTGAACTGCCTGAGCCTGCGGGTTCAAGACCCGCCCGGGCAACTTGGCGAGACCTCATCTCTACAATAAATCAAAAAATTAGCCAGGCGTGGTAGCGCGCTCTTGTAGTTCCAGTTACTTGGAAGGCTGAGGTGGAAGGATCGCCGGAGCCCAGCAGGTTGAGGCTGTGGTGGCCGGGAGCGGCCACTGCACTCCAGTCTGGGCGACAGAGTGAGACTCCAACTCAAAAAATAAAAAAAGGGATGAGGTCTTGCTATGTTGGCTAGACTGGTCTCAAACTTCTGGGATCATGCAATCAATCCTCCTGCCTCAACATCCCAAAGTGCTGGGATTACAGGCATGAGCCCAGCAATGTCCTCTCTTCTATGTCTTCACAAATTTTAGAATCAGCTTGTCAACTGACTGGAATTGTACTGAATCTATGGATCTGGAAGAAATTGAAACCCTAATATCAAATCTTCTGATCCATAAGCAATGCTTTGGTCAAAAGCAATAGTGTTGTATGTGTCTTTTTAAAGTTAGTCCTAAGTATTTCATATTTTAAGCTATTTGTAAATAGATGTTTTATTAATTTCAATTTCAGGTTGCTCTTGCTATATATCTGCATATAATTTCTATTTTTTATTTTATTAGATTAGAAAATACAGTATAGTTTAGAGTTGAGTTGAGTTTAGTTTAGTGTAGTTTAGTATAGTGTAGTGTAGTTTAGTTTAGTTGGAGTTTCACTCTGTTGCCCAGGTTGGAGTGCCATGGTACACTCACAGCCACCCCAGCGCCGACCCTTCCAAGTAGCATAATTACAGGCGCAAGCTAACCACGCCTGGCTAATTTTTTGATTTATTGTAGACACAAGGTCTCACAAAGTTGCCCAGGCTGGTTTAGAACCCGCAGGCTCAAGCAATCATTCACCTTGGCCTCCCAAAGTACTGGGATTACATTATTTATTTAGAAAGTAAATTAGAGAGGGAGGAGATAGATTCATCTCCCAAGGTAGGGATGGATTATTTATTTTTAAATACTGATTTTGTATGCTGCAACCTTCCTAAACATTTTCAATTTTATAAATTCCTTATGATGTCTTCTGTAGTGGGACACTATTTCTCCTTTTCAAGCTTACCCCTTTTATTGTCCCCCCCCCCTTAGTGCAATGACCAGAATCATCAATATCATCTTGAAAAGAAGTGGTAAGAGCAAATATCCCACGCCTTTTTCTCATTCTCAAGGGCAATGAATTCAGTATTTTCCCATTAAGTATGAAACCTGTAGATTTTTCATAAATGTCTTCTATCAGTTGAGGACATTTCCTTTAATATATTCAGAATTTAAAAAATATAAATGGAAGATGAACTTTGTAAATTCTTTTTCTGCCTCTATTAAAATGTTCATGGGACATTCTCTTCTTTAGTTTGTTAACAGTGAATTATATTGGTTTAATTTTGTATGTTAAATCAACTTTGAAAGTACAGTATATCTTGGTCATGATATACTGTACTTTCTATATATTGCTAGGCTCAATTTATTAAAACTTTGTTGAGGATTTTTGTATCTATGTTCACAAGGGATCTTGGTGTGTAATTTTTTTTATGTCTTTGGTTTTGAAATCAGGGTAAGGTTAGGCTCATAATGAGTTGGGAAGGGTTCCCTCTATGTTCTTCACAAGTTTGTGTAGAAGTGATGTTTCTGGCTGGGCGCAGTGGTAAACCCATCACTTTGGGAGGCCAAGGTGAGGGGATTGCCTGAGCCCATGGGTTCGAGAAGAGCCTGGACATCTTGGCGAGATCTCATCTCTACAATAATATAAAAAAAAAAAAGTAAGCCGAGCTCGGTGGCTCAACCTATAATCCCAGCACTTTGGGAGGCTGAGGTGAGTGGATTGCCTGAGCCTGTGGGTTCGAGACCCGCCTGGGCAACTTGGTGAGACCTCATCTCTACAATAAAATAAAAAAAATTAGCTGGGCATGGTAGCATGCGCCTGTAGTTCCAGCTACTTGGAAGGCTGAGGCGGAAGGATCGCCGGAGCCCAGCAGGTCGAGGCTGCAGTGGCCGGAAGCGGCCACTGCACTCCAGTCTGGGTGACAGAGTGAGACTCCAACTCAAAAAAAAAAAGTAGCCGAGCATGGTAGTGTGTGCCTGTAGTTCCAGCTACTTGGAAGGCTGAGGCAGAAGGATCACCGGAATCCAGCAGGCTGACACTGGGGTGGCCGTGAGTATGCCACTGAATTCCAGCCTGGGTGACAGAGTGAGACTCCGCCTCAAAAAAAAAAAAAAAAAAAGATGTTTCCTAAATTGTTGGTAGGATTCAACAGTGAAGCCATCTGAGCCTATCGGCAAGTTTTTAAATTACAATTTCTCTAGCAGATACCAGTCTATTCAGGTTGCTTCTTTTTGACTGAGCTTCAGCAGTCTGTGTCTTTAAGGAATTTGTTCATTTAATATAAATTGTCAAATTTCTTGGCACAGAATGGTTCAGGGTATTCCATTGTTTCTCTCTTTCTCTCTCTTCTCTCTCTCTCTCTCTCTTTCTTTCTTGAGTTGGAGTCTTACTCTGTCGCCCAGACTGGAGTGCAGTGGCCGCTCCCGGGCACCGCTGCCTTGACCTGCTGGGCTCTGGCGATCCTTCCGCCTTAGCCTTCCAAGTAGCTGGAACTACAGGCACGCACTACCAACCCCGGCTAATTTTTTTTTTATTTATTGTAGAGATGAGGTCTCGCCTGCCCAGGCGGGTCTCGAACCCATGGGCTCAGGCAATCCACTCACCTCAGCCTCCCAAAGGCGCGGGATTACAGGCTGAGCCACCAAGCCTGGCCCATTGTTTCTTAATGCCTAAAAATGATCAGTGATGTTCCTTCTCTCATATCTCATAATAGTGTGTCTTCTCTCTTCCTTTCCAAGTCTGGTTAAAAGTAAATTTTGTTAATTTTTTTCAAGAACCACTTTTAGTTTCATTGATTTCTCTTTACTTATTTGCTTTTTATTTCACTTATTTGTTTCCCTTTGGTTATTACAATTTTCTCTCCTTTGCTTATGTTGAGTTTAATTTGATCTTCTCTTCTAATTTCTTTTTTTTTCCTTCTTCTAATTTCTTAAGGTGGAAACTTCAGTCAATGATTTTAGATCTTTCTATTTCCCAATATAACTACTTAATACTATAAATTTCCTTTGAATACTGCATATCCCAAATTTGCTATACTGTTATTATTTTCATTCTGTTAAAAACACCTTCTAATTTTTATTACTTCTTTGTTGTTGATATTTGATTCAAAATGTGTTTATTTTCCAAATATATGGGGAATTTTTCTAGATATTTTTCTGTTGCTGATTTCTAATTTACTCCCTTTATGATAAAATAACATATTTTATATCATTTAAATCCTAAATTTATTGAAACTTCTTTTATGGTACCAGATATAGTCTATCTTAGTAAACATTCTATAAACACTAGAAAATAATTTGTATCGTGCTGTTGTTGGAGTGGTCTGTGTCAACTAGGTCAAGTTAGTTAATGATTTTTTTTAACTTGTTCTACTAATTATTGAGAGAGTGGTATTGGTGGATTTGCAATTTCTTATTTCAGTTCTATTACTTTTTACTTCATCTACTCTGAAGCTATCATTAAATGTATAAACAGTTATAATTGTTAAGTCCCTTGAAGAACTGACTTTTTTCATCATGAAATAAGCCGTTATATCCATGGTCATATTTCTTGCTCTGAAATCCACTTTGTCTGATATTAATATTGTAACTCCTGATTTCTTCTGGTTAGTGTTTGCAAGAATACCTAAAATGGTTTCTTGCAGACAGCACTTAGTTGGGTCTTGTTTTTAGATGCAATCTGATAATTTGCCCCTATTAAGGTGTTTACATTGTTTGCGTTTAACATGACTATTGATATGGTCAGATTTATTTTTTATTTTTTTGATATGGTCAGATTTAAATTGACCATCTTACTGTTTTCTATTTGTCTAATATGTTTATTTTCCCTTTTTCTGACATATTTTAGATTCTTTTAATGACTTAACTTTATCTCCTTTATTGGCTTAATAGTTATATCTCATTTTCTAAAAAAGTAGTTTCTTCAGGGTTTATGGCATACACTTTTAGCTTATCATAATATACCTTCAAGTAATATACTACGTCACACTTAAGAACCTTAGAACAGTACACAGTTGATCCTTGAACAACACAGGTTTGAACTGCACAGGTCCACTTATATGTGAATGTTTTTCAAAAAATATATATTGGGGCCAAGCACAATGGCTCACGCCTGTAATTCCAGCACTTTGGGAGGCCGAGGCAGGAGGATCACTTAAGCCCGGGAGTTTGAGACCAGCCTAGGCAACATAGTAATGTCTCATCTCAACAAAAACTGAAAAATATACTAGGCATAGTAGCGTGCACCTGTAGTCCCAGCTACCCAAGAGGCTGAGACAAAAAGGATCACCTGAACCCAGGAGGTCAAGGCTGCAGTGAGCTGTGATCATGTACTCTATTTAGCCTGGGCAACAGGGCAAGATCCCAACTCAAATATCAAAAAAATTAACCAAAAGGTATATCACAAATGCATAAATTATATGTAGCTATTAGTCTATTTTACCATTTGCTACCATAAACTATACACAAATCTATTATAAAAGTTAAAATTTATCAAAACTTACTCAAATACCATTTGAGAGAAATATAAACATGATACAGTATTATATCATAACTGCATACATTAATTATATTATAGACTGTACTACTACAATTTCATAGCCAACTCCTATTGCTTTTACAGTAAGTTCAGGTAAGCTCATGTGTTGTAAGTATCCACTTTAAACACCATGTAATGCTAGTCATCTCCATACAAAGCAGTTGATTCTCCAGTAAACTGAGTATCTCAGTAAAAAGTGATGTCTTACAGTTCTTGAGTATTTTTTTAATCATGTTTAGTACAATACCATAAACCTTGAATAATGCCATGGTACCCATACAAAGTGCCACTAGTAATGCTGGAAGTGCTCCCAAAAAAACAGAGAAAAGTCACGACATTAAAAGAAAAAGTTGAATTGCTTGATATGTACCATAGGTCTGAGCTGTGGTTGTCTGCCAATTCAAGACAAATGAATACAGCCTATGAACCATTATAAAAAAAAAAAAAAGAAAAGGAAATGTGTGAAGTTGTCGCTGCAACCACACTGGCAAGTGCAAAAACCTCACACTTTTTGCAAAACATCTTTTAAATCTCATATTTGAAAGTTCAGCTTTTATGTGGGTGCAAGATGGCTATAAGAAAGGCACACCTGGCCGGCCTCGGTGACTCAGCCTGTAATCCCGTGCTTTGGGAGGCCGAGAAGAGTGAATTACCTGAGCCTGGGGCTCAAGACCCACCTGGGCAACTTGGCGAAACCTCATCGCTACAATAAATAAAAAAATTAGCCAGGCGTGGTAGTGCGTGCTGTAATTCTGGCTACTGGGGTGGGGCGCTGAGGCAGAAGGATTGCTGGAGCCCAGCAGGTCGAGGCTACAGTGGCCGGGAGCAGCCACTGCACTCCAGTCTGGGCGATAGAGTGAGACTCCGATTCAAAAAAAATAAAAAATAAAAAAAATAAGGGCATACCTATAGACTCTAACAAGACTCAAGAAAAAGTAAAGTCATTATATGACAACTTAAAGCAAAAAAAAAAAAAGGTGAAGGATCTAAAGCTGGAGAATTTAATGTCAGCAAAGGATAGTTTGATAATTTTAGAAAGAGATTTGGCTTAAAAATAAAGTCAAGATAATAGGAGAAGCAGGTTCTGTCAACCAAGAGGTAGCAGACAAAATCCCAACTACTCAGGAGGCAGAAGCAGGACTGCTTCAACCCAGGAGTTCAAAACGAGCCTGGGCAACATGGCGAGACCTCATCTAAAAAAAAAAAGAAAGAAAGAAAATAATTGAGGAAAAAGGATACCTGCCTAAACATGTTTTTAATGCAAACAAAAGTGTCATATTCTGGCAACAACAACAACAACTAAAATGCCACAAAGAACATTTATTAATAAGGAAGAGAAGAGAATATCAAGATTTAAAGCAGGAAGTGATAGGATAACTCCACAGTTTTGTGCAAATACAGTTGGGTTTATGGTCAGGAATGCCCTTATCTATAAAGCTGCTAACCCCTGAGCCTTGAATAGAGGAGATAAACAGCAGCTGCCAGTCTTTTGGTTATATAAGAAGTCCTAAGCAACCACCAATGTACTTTCTGACTTTAGACTAACTCTTCAATTTTGAAAGGTACTATCACTGCATATAGAATTTTAGGTTGACAGGTTTTTTCATTTAGTACTTTAACGTTACCACTCCAGTATATTCTGCCTTGCAGTAATTCTTTTTTTTTTTTTAATTGGAGTCTCATTGTCACCCAGGCTGGAGTGGAGTTGCATGCTCACAGCCATCACAGCCTTGTCTTGCAGATCTTAGGGGAGCCTTCCAAGTAGGAACTACAGACACATGCTACCGTGCCTGGCTAATTTTTTGTCCAGGTTGGTCTTGAACTCCTAGGCTCAGACAATCCTCTTGCCTCTCAAAGTGCTAGGATTATAGGCATGAGCCACCATGCCTGGTGTCTTGCAATGAGGGATTCTAATGAAAAGCTGCTGTTAATTCTTACTTTGTATATTAGTTTGCTAGGGCTGCCATAAGAAAATAGCATAGACTAAGTGGTTCAAACAGAAAATTTATTCTTCTCACGATTCTGAAGGTTAGAAGTCCAAAGTTAGGGTGTTGTCAGATCTGGTTTCTCCCAAGGTCTCTCTCTTTGACTTCTAGATAACCATTTCTTGCTGTGTCCATACATGGTCTTTCTTCTATGCATGCATACCCATACCATTAGTATCTAAATGTCCTCTTCTTAAAAAGACACTAAATTGATTAGGACCCATCCAAGCAACCTCATTGTAACTTAGTTATCTCCCTAAAAGCCCTATCTCCAAATACAGTCATATTCTGAGGTCTTAGGGGCTGGCAATTAGGACTTCAACATATGAATTTTGGAAGGACATGATTCAAAATTCATAACACTTTGGTTCCTCCGTATATAATGTGTTTTCTCTATCTGCTTTAAAGACTTTCTCTTTATCACTAGCTACAAGTAATTTGAATAAAATGTTCCTGGGTATAACTGTCTTCATAATTGTTGTTTTGGGTTGTCAGAGATTCAAAGAGTTCAAAGAACTCAAAACAGAAAAATCTCAAAGAAAATGACCAAGGTATGCATCATAATCAAATTGCTTAAGATCAGTGATGAAGAGAAAATCTTGTTTGTATAATTTTTTTCTACTAAATTTTTTTTTTTAATTGAGAGAGGGTCTCACTCTGTCCCTCAGAGTGAAGTGCAGTGGCATAATCATAGCTCACCGCAGCTTCAAACTCCTGAGCTAGGTGATCCTCAGTCATTTAAGAAGCTGGGACTACAGGTGTGCCACTACACCCAGCTAGTTTTTTTTTAATTTTTCGTAGTTACGGGTCTCACTATGTACCCTGGGCTAGTCTCAAACTCTTGGCCTCAGCAATTCTCCTGCCTCAGCCTCCCAAAGTGCTGAAATTATAAGCATGTGCCACCAGACACAGTCAGCTATAGTTTTCATTAGACTTAGAAAAATTTTGGCTGGGTGCAATGGCATATGCCTGAAGTTGTCCCACTGCACATGCTCCATTTATTTTTTTTTTTGTCTTTTTTTCTGTTTCATTTTGGATAAGTTTCTTTGCTATGTCTTCAAGTTCACTAATCTTTTCTGCAGTGCCTATCTGCTGTTAATCCTGGTCACTGCATTTTTCATCTCATTTTCAAAAGTTATATTTTAGTTATTTTTGTATCTTTCATGTCTTTACTTAATATGCTGTATCTGGGTCATTTCTGGGTCTATTTCTATTGACTATTTTTTCTCATTAGATTGTATTCTGGTTTTTTTTTTTTTGTTTTTTT
>NW_007241413.1:137794-139863 GCF_000164805.1 Carlito syrichta
GTAGAGATGAGGTCTCGCTGCCCAGGCGGGTCTCGAACCTGCGGGCTCAGGTAATCCACTTACCTCAGCCTCCCAGAGGCACGGGATTACAGGCTGAGCCACCGAGCCCGGCTATTCTGTTTTTTTAAATGTCTGATCATTTGTGAGTGGATAACAAATGTAAATTTTACATTGTTGGCTGCTTGAGTTTTAAGATATTCCCTTAAATAATTTTGGGGCCAGGCTCGGTGGCTCAGCCTGAAATCCCGCGCCTTTGGGAGGCTGAGGTGAGGAGATTGCCTGAGTCCACGGGTCCGAGACCCGCCTGGGCAACTTGGCAAGGTCTTCCACCTCTATAATAAATTTTTAAAAAAATTAGCCGGGCATGGTAGCGCGCGTCTGTAGTTCCAGCTACTTGGAAGGCTGAGGTGGAAGGATCACTGGAGCCCAGCAGGTCGAGGCTGCAGTGGCCAGGAGCAGCCACTGCACTCCAGTCTGGGCGACAATGAGACTCCAGCTCAAAATAGTAATAATAATAATAATAATTTTGGGACTCAGTGACTTTGAAACAATTTGAACCTTCTGGGCTGACTTTCATGCTTTGTTAGGTTAGCCCATGATAGCATTTAGACTAGGACTAATTTGGTATCACTACTGAAGTATTATCATTCTAAGGACTCTATCTAAATAAAGCCCCAGATGTTGTTTTCGTTTTGTTTTGTTTTTTTGAGTCAGAGTCTCACTCTGATACCCAGGCTGGAGTGCAGTGGCATGCTCGCAGCCTCAACCTACTGGGCCCAGGTGATCCTTCTGCCTCAGCTTTCCAAGTAACTGGAACTACAGGCGTGTGCCACCACACTCAGCTAATTATTTTTTTTTTTTGTAGAGATGAGACAAGATCTTGCCATGTTACCCAGCCTGGTCTCAAACCCATGGGCTCAGGCAGTCTTCTCACCTCCGCCTTCCAAAGTGCTGGGATTACAGGTATGAGCCACCACTGCTGGTATTAGAAGATGTTTCTACTCTGGCTAATGGAAACACAAAATACACATGGCTCTGTATTCTAAGGTCTGTTCTAACTAATCTTTTCCAGTAGTCTTTCTCTGGCCTTCGACAGTTTCCTCACACCAATGAACTGATCAGTACTCAGTTAAAGAATCTAAGACAGTAAAGTTCAATAGAACTTCCTGTGATAATGAAACTATGGTCACTTAGCATCTAAATAGTGGTTCATGCAACTGAGAACCCAATTTGCATTTAATTATACACACGTAGCTTGTGGCTACTGTACTGGACAGTGCATGTTTAAGGAAACCTTTTGCAGATTTCTAGGGTTCCTTGCTTCCTGAGAAGCCCTCTCCTCTTAAATACTCTGCCCCACAAGTTTAGTTTCCTTGGCTTCCCCAAACTCTTACCTCTGTCTCAATTCAAGATTGCCAGCTGTTAGAATATCCCTCCCAGCCGGGCTCGGTGGCTCAGCATGTAATCCCGCGCTTTTGGGAGGCTGAGGTGAGTGGATTGCCTGAACCCGCGGGTTTGAGACCCACCTGGGCAGGCGAGACCTCATCTCTACAACAAATCAAAAAATTAGCCGGGCGTGGTAGCGCGCACCTATAGTTCCAGCTACTTGGAAGGCTGAGGCGGAAGGATCGCCAGAGCCCAGCAGGTCAAGGCTGCAGTGGCTGGGAGTGGCCACTGCACTCTAGTCTGGGCGACAGAGTGAGACTCCAACTCAAAAACAAAAACAAGAATATCCCTCCCTACCTAGTTTCAGCCTGGAAACTTTTTTTCAGGCTGAAGGGTGAGATAATAGGTTGAGGCATGTCCCACTAAGGAGATCTGTGTTTGCATCTTTGCTTCTCTCAGGTACCTGGGAGCTCTATCAACTTGGATCTACTTTTTTTAAAAAATCCAACTTATATATATATATATAATTTTTTTAGCAGAAAATATATTTTGCATGGTTCAAAAAAATTTAAACTAGTTCCCTTTCTCTTCCCTTTAGTAGCTCTTTGAAAGAGATTTTTTTTAGCCAGGCTTGGTGGCTCAGCCTGTAATCTCGTGCCTTTGGGAGGCTGAGGTGAGTGGAT
>NW_007241413.1:139988-190870 GCF_000164805.1 Carlito syrichta
TGGAAGGGCTGAGGCGGAAGGATCGCCGGAGCCCAGCAGGTTGAGGCTGCGGTGGCCGGGAGCGGCCACTGCACTCCAGCCTGGGCGATAGAGTGAGACTCCAACTCAAAAAAAAAAAAGGAAGAGATTTTTAACTCTTGGAATATCTTGATAAGAGGGGAGACCTTAAGCCATGCCAGATAGTTTAACAATGTGACTTATGGTGGGGACGCTGGGTTACACAGTATCAGCTAGACCTCAGGAAGGGCTGGAGTCTGAGGTCAGTCACTTGGGCAGTCAACCATATCTATGTGATGGCGGCCCAATAAAAAATTCAGGAAACCAAGGCTCAAGTAAACCTTAGTTGACAGTACTGTAAGGGCATTATCACCCAAAGAGTTAACACTGTCCATGACTTCACTGGGAAAGGAAAACTGGAAGCCTCAGCATCTGAAAACCTTCTAGACTCTGCCCATATGTCTCTTCTCTTGGGTGATTTCAGTCTGTCTCTTTTCTCTGTAATAAACTGTGAATATAGCAGCTTTAGTGAGCTCTGTGTCTGTAAATTACTCAACCTGAGGGTGGTCTTGGGGACCTCCAACCCTGCAGTTGGTGACAGAAGTGAGGATGGGCTTGGAAACTGTTCTCTAACTTTGCACACAGTCAGCAGGGCCAAACCTGAAGATTTGCCTGGCAAGGCTAGGAAGAGGCTAAGATAAGGCAGCGCTAGTGGTTAATTCTAATAGAGAATGACTAGGAAAATAGGTAATCTCAAGTAGTTTTAGTCCTGGCTTTTTTTTACTCAGAAACTTTCTAGTTGCCTAGCTTTCCCCTAATCCTCATTCCCCATCCCCACCCCAGCACCTTAACACCATCAAATGACCTTAAAAATATCAGGAAAATGAAACAGCTCCACATCTTAAGAGGTCAGGAATCCTGAATTACGATGCCTAAACCAAACCCAAAGTGTTTGTGCAAAGTATCATGGGGATTTGAAAAATGAGGTTAACAGCTCTGCAGATAATATGTGATTGTGGTTCTGAAAGTCACCCAAAAGACTTTCATAGCAAGTTTATGTGAACTCAGTTTTATTAATATAGAACTGTATCATCAAGTCATCAGGGATAAACCTTAGCTCATGAAAGCCACCCTTCTAGCATCCAGTAATAAATAGGCACTAACTCTTATGCAGAGAAAACTTAGATGGCTATTTTAGAAACCTAGCATGCCTTTTTTTGTACATTCATTTTGTAGTCTATGTCAGTTTGGTCTCCAAAATATAATTTCAAGTAAGACTAAAAAGCTTTGAATTCTTACCATTCTAAAAGGCACAAGATATCTTGCCTCTACAAAAAAAAAAAAAGCAAAAAATAAAAGGCACAAAACAGAAAAATCCTAATACCCAGAATCCTTCAATCCTTACACTGGTACTATATCATCCAATGAATATGCCCCATGGTAAGGCAGATGAGAGCTATAGGAAGGGCTCATGAGATTCCACAAAAAACAAGATTCTTGCTCTTGCCCTTACAACTGAAATCTGGAGTTTAAATATATGTGAAATTAGGCTGGGCTTGGTGGCTCAGTCTGTCATCCCAACACTTTGGGAGGCCGAGGCAAGTGGATGCCTGAGCTCGCGGGTTCGAGACCAGCCCCGGCAACTTGGCAAGACCTCATCTCTACAATAAATCAAAAATTAGCAGGCATAGTAGCATGCACCTGTAGTTCCAGCTACTTGAAAGGCTGAGGTGGAAAAATTGCAGAGCCTAGCAGGTGAATGGTGGGGTGGCCATGAGTGTGCTACCGCACTCCAGCCTGGGTGATAGAGTGAGACTCCAATTCAAAACAAATAAATAAATAAATGTAAAACTTAAAAACAACAAAAATTCAAGATAATAAGAGAAAAACAAGTCCATGCATTTATTTCCTTCTAAGATAGCTCTTTCAGTGTAGTGTCTATGCTTTAAATCATAGGCACCTTCAAAACAGAAGTCTCAACAAACACAAAACACAAAATGAAAGAGTACATAAAAATTAGTAAGAATTAGGTAGCTTAAATCATAGAAAATTTCCTACAGAATGTACTTTTCACATACTTTACCTCTACAATAACCACATGTATAGTGAACCCTGAATTGTACCCCACATCTTTAAAATTAAAAAAAAAAGAATGTACTTTTCAACTGGATTTTTCAAGATGTCGTGGAAATATATTAACAAAGGGGGTTAGGGGATCAGTGGCTCAGCCTGTAATCCCGTGCTTTGGGAGGCTGAGATGAGTGGATTGCCTAAGTCCGTGGGTTCGAGACCAGCCTGGGCAACTTGGTGAGACCTCATCTCTACAATAAAACAAAAAATTAGCTGGGTGTGGTAGCGCGCGCCTGTAGTTCGAGCCACTTGGAAGGCTGAGGAGGAAGGATCGCCGGAGCCCAGCAGGTCGAGGCTGCGGTGGCCGGCACTCCAGTCTGGGCGACAGAGTGAGACTCCAACTCAAAAACAACAACAACAACAACAACAACAACAAAGGGGGGTCAAGATAACTTGGGAGGGAGCAAAAGCACAAGGGAAAGATAGTAAACGTAGTCTAGTTCAACTTGGTTGACATAGTCCAAAGAAATGGGTTAATGTCAGAGAACAGTCAGTGATGTAAGGTTTTGCTGAGAAATATGGGGTTTGTGCAACTGAGAGTCTCTATCACAGTGGAATGAAATGATAACAATAACAGGAATCACTAAGTAGTGATATACCAGTTTCTGAGCCAGTAGAACTGACTAGGAGCAGCAGTAGAAGACAAAACACTTGCTTTGGCTCAAAATGTAAAAATGTTTTATCATTACACCAAAAACAGGAACCAAATCTATGCCATTACTTTTTTGAAAAAAAGGTACACACAAACTCAGAGATGTTCAACAGAGTAGGGCAGGCAAACAAAGTTTTACCCTCTTCAGAGAAAAAACTCTTGTGCTCTTCAGCTGCCAAATAACTGGCAGTACCCCATTTCTGCCTATACTAATATGAAAGGGTTAACTATTTTAAAAAGTAAAGAATACATGAGTAGTTGTGTGTTCACACATCAAAGAGAAAAAAAGCAGCAAAATCATGGTAGAGAAAAATGTTTTCATGAAAAATAGAATACAGGAAAATACACAGAATGAAGACAAAAGAGAAACATCAGTTCTGATGTACTGCAAAACAGAAAAGGTAACAAATAGCATTCAAAATAATTGCCTTGCTCTTAGGTTTTGCCATCCTTCTTCCAAGCCTGTAACAAGTGAAAAGGCAATGAAAAGAAATATTCCCAAATAAAACAAACCCATACCCCAAACAGAGAATTTCAAAGTATGGCCAAATATCCAGGTCATATTTATAACTAAAATGAATCTTGATTTAATATTGTGTTTCTCATAGGGATTTACCCCCAATTCCCCTAAATAAGCAACACCTATAAAAACAAACAGTAGATATCATTAGAAAAGCCAGCAATGACACAATCTCTATGTTCGAGCAGAATCTAAGGGAAGAACATGGCATAGCTTCTCTCTGTCCCACTACTGCTGAAACAAAATAATAATCTAAAAGTCTGAAGGATTTTATCACAGATTGTGGCCTGTTTCCATACTACCTTGAAGCCTTCTCAAGATGGCCCAGTGGGACTTAACATGAACCAAATCTGTCAACCAGTTGAAGACAGACACGTGGGTTCTAATGAGCAGTGGTGAAAAAACATACTGCTCCATTCAGCTCCAAACAATGATAAATAATTCAGGAAAAGAACTGCCGCAATACAGAGCATAGCAGCAGGATTTAAAAATAGACCACAGGCTAGAAAGCCTAGGTGGGGGAATCAGGAGTCATAGAGAAAATGGATTTATGTCAACAAACCCAAGCTCTTTGCAATGAAGGGTGCTGCTGAAATTGCCACTCAAACCAAACACCAGAATTCTAATGTCCTTTTCAAAGAAACAAGTATTTTTCAGGAATTTAGCAAATCTGATAACAAGACAGCCAATAAACAATAATACTATGTGGCAATAGTAGTTATTACAAAAAAAAAAAAAGCAAACCCAAATAATAGTGCTTTGGGAGGCTGAGGTGAGTGGATTGCCTGAGCCCGCAGGTTCGAGACCCACCTGGGCAACTTGGCGAGACCTCGTCTCTACAATACATCAAAAAATTAGCCGGGCGTGGTAGCGTGCACCTGTAGTTCCACCTACTTGGAAGGGTGAGGCGGAAGGACTGCCAGAGCCCAGCAGGTTGAGGCTGCAGTGGCCGGGAGTGGCCACTGCACTCCAGTCTACCAGTCTGGGTGGCAGAGTGAGACTCCAACTCAAAAAAAAAAAAAAAATCAGAAGGCAGCTGGGCCTGGTGGCTCTCGCCTGTAATCCTGTATTTTGGGAAGCTGAAGCAGGGAGACTGCTTGAGTTCAGGAGTCCAAGACCAGCTTAGGTAACATAGTGAGACCTCATCTTTAGAAAAATAAAATAAAAATATTAGCTAGGCACGGGATGGCACGCCTATAGCCCTAGCTACTCAGAAGACGGAGATGGAAGGATTGCCTGAGCACAGGAAGTTAAGGCAGTAGTGAGCCGTAATCATGCCACTGTACTCCAGTTTGGGTGACCGTGAGACCCTGACTTAAAAATTAAATCAGGCTTCTATATCCTAGGGGGGAAAATTAGAAGGGGATTAAATTATTTTTCACATCGCCAGATTCTAGGCCTAACATCAGTTGAGACTTTATTCACAAATTACGCCTCTAGCATTGAGGGTACACAACACTCAAGACCTTGCTATGCCTTTTCCCACCTCTAACAGACTCTACCATAAAACACATGCAAACACAGGACTTTCACCCATCAATATAAAGGGCTCCTTGAAAACTGAACATAACCAATGATTATGGTCCTCCCAGATTTCAATTAAACCCCAACTTAGACAGAACTGATGTGTTTATAATTAAATGAAAACAGTCCAAAATCCTGGGTTCACAAGGATCATGCAGGTTTCAACCTATGCAAAAAGGCTTCAAGTATAGGGTCTAATGAATAGTGCAGCTAGACAATTTTAAGATTGGTATCTTGAGGACTACATTAGTGAACAGAACACACTTGTATTCTAAAAACCCAACAATGTATGTGAAGAAGAAATAACATTCTGTACCCAAAACTGAATTTCTCCCCAGTCATCATAATATACACCTCTGGCCAGGCGTGGTGGCTCATGCCTGTAATCCCAGCACTTTGGGAGGCAGAGATGACAGGAATGCCTGAGTCCAGGGGTTGAAGACCAGACTGGGCAACTCGGCGAGACCTCATCTCTACAATAAGTCAAAAAATTAGTCGGGCATGGTAGCACATGCCTGTAGTCCCTATTTGGAAGGTCGCGGTGGAAGGATCCCCTGAGACCTACAAGACAAGGCCATGATGTTTGTGAGCATGCAACTCCACTCCAGCCTGAGTGAGACTCCCATTCAAAAATACACACACACACACACACACACACACACACACACACACACACAAAATTTAGGAGGCCAAGGCAGGAAGATCACTTGAGCCTAGGAGTTCAAGACTAGCCTGTACAGCATAGTAAAACTTTATCTCTACAAGGAATACAAAAATTAGCCAAGCATGGTGGCATGCACCTGTGGTCAGATACTCAGGAGGTTGAGGAGGGAGGATCGCTTGAGCCAAGCATGTCGAGGCTGCAATGAGCCAGGATCACACCACTGTACTCCAACCTGGGTGATAGAGTGAGACACTGTCTCAAAAATATATATATATATAAATGTCTGTGTGTATATATATACTACACACACACACACACAAAATATATATATGGGGAGATCCCCAAAAAATCCAGAATTTATTTATAAAAAATTGTGGATTTCTTCTTCTTTTTTTTTTCTGAGTCAGAGTCTCACTCTGTCGCCCAGGCTGGAGCGCAAATGGCATGCTCACGCTCAGGGCCACCGCAGCCTCGACCTGCTGGGCTCAGGCGATCCTCTGCCTCAGTCTTCCAAGTAGCTGGAACCACAGGCGCACGCCACCACACCTGGCTAATTTTATGATTCATTGTAGAGGTGAGGTCTCACCATGTTGCTCAGGCTGGTCTTGAACCCCTGAGCTCAGACAATCCTCTCGCCTTCACCTCCCAAAGTGCTGATATTACAGGCATGAGCCACTGCACCCAGCTATTTATTCTTACATGTTTAAACTTCAGTCACCTTCAAAGTACTCTCCATTTGATGCAATACACCTATCAAGGCGCTTTTTCCAATGCTCAAAACAGGTTTTGAGCTCATCAATTTTGATGCCTTTTAGTGCTGCTGCCATTTTTTGTTTCACTTATTCCACATCGGCAAAACATTTCCCTTTGAGGACTTTTTTCATTCAGGGAAACCAAAAATAGTTGCTCAAGGCAAGTCAGGTGAACAGGGAGGGCCAATTTTTAGTCAAAAACTATTTAACATTCAGCACAGTGTTGGCAGGTGTACTTGTAAATCACTCACCATGAAATGGGCAAATGTGTTGACATGATCTCTAAAAAAAAGTTATCTGAAGTTGAATGCAGCCACTAGCTGATACACTGATGCTGATGAGTTCCTAGAACACTCACTTAGTGGGGGAAGCCTGTACTATAAGGGGCCTGCCCTCCAAAAAAATAATTCCAATTTTTTGGGGGTCCCTCTTCATGTATGTACATATATAAGACACAGAGTGTATATATTATATATACACCTCTCTCTCTTCATAAGTCTGAGATGAATTTCAGACAACTAAAAATTTAGACCATTTAAGAGAACTCTGATCATGTCTAATCTTCCTATAAAAGTATTATATAGAATATAAAAGAAGCTGTAATCTGATCTTTTTAGATATTACTTTATCCTAACTAAGCAAAACAAATGAGATCAAAGAAATTCTCATTTAGTACAAGCTACAGACCAACATATAAACAGATCTATATGCTCCTGCCTCACCTACCATTAGAAGAAAAAATGGCTACATCTCTTTTTTTTTTGAGTCTGAGTCTTACTCTGTCACTAGGCTAGAGTGCAGTGGCATGATCACAGCCACCAAAGCCTTGATCTGCTGGGCTCAGGCAATCCTTTCATCTCAGCCTTCCTAGTAGGTGGAACTACAAGTGCACACCACCATGCTCAGTTAATTTTTTTGATTTATTGTAGAGACATGGTCTTGCCAAGTTGCCCAGGCTGGTCTCGAACACCTGGGCTCAGACAATCCTTTCACTTCTACCTCCCAAAGTACTGGGTTTACAGGTATGAACCACCACATCTAGCCAATGTCTTTTCATAACTGTGCCAATCAATTTAAACTACACAAAGACTATGCACTTGGAATAAGATGAAGCTTTTTCCAATCCTTAATTTCTCTAGATTTCACAAGTAAATAACACTAAACAGTACTTTCTTTCTTTTTTTTTTTTTTTTTTTGAGTTGGAGTCTCACTCTGTCACCCAGACTGGAGTGCAATGGCCGCTCCCGGCCACCACAGCCTCAACCTGCTGGGCTCCGGCGATCCTTCCACCTCAGCCTTTCCAGGTAGCTGGAACTATAGGCACGCGCTACCATGCCCGGCTAATTTTTTGATTTATTGTAGAGTCGAGGTCTCGCCATGTTGCCCAGGCGGGTCTCGAACCCGCGGGCTCAGGCAATCCACTCACCTCGGCCTCCCAAAGTGCTGGGATTACAGGCTGAGCCACAGACCCTGGCCACTAAACAGTACTTTCAAAGGAGAAAAATATTAGTTCATTCAAAACACAATCCATTTAAAGCACTTCTTGGCAGGGCAAGGTGGCTCACATCTGTAATCCAGCTCTTTGCAAGGCTTAGTGTGGAAAGATCACTTTGAGACCAGCCTGGGAAAGACCCTATCTCTTCAAAAGATTTTTTCTTTTAAATTAGCCGGGCATGGTGGTGTACACCTATAGTACCAGCTACTCATGAGGCTGAAGTGGAAGAACTGCTTGAGCCCAGAATTTCATCACTGTACTCTAGCATGGGTGACAGAGCTAGACCCTGTCTCCAAAAGCAGCAACAAAAAACCAGGTTATGTCTCCAGGTATGACAACATAACATGATCAGACCAGCAATTTTCTATCTCTGCTCCACTTAAGACATAGAGTAAGCCATCATCCCCTCTCTGTAAATCCAGGCTTTATTACTATTAGCACAGACAGTATGGTTAAAATAGACCAGGGTTTGAGTCCTGGCACCAGTACCACTCTAGGTCTTAGCCTGCATTCTGGGACTGCACTGAAGACAGAGCCACATGACAATCCTCTGACCTGCTCATCCCCTCAGGGCAAGATGTCCATGTGACCAGGAAAGATACCTACCTAAAGCCCCTGACTCCACTATTTCTAACTATGCTCCAGAATGCAGAATTCCTTGCCCAGCAGCTACAAACCCATGTCAGGGCCTTCAGTGGATCTCTTCTCAAACTGACCTGCTATGGACCACTCCCACTGTTGTATACAATCTGTGGCCTGAGTGGTGGGCAAGGGACAAATAATGGGAGGAGTATAGACAGAGACTAGGCTTCTGGGGTGTCCCTGCACTGTCCCATTCTGTATCACAACTTTGAGTAGTCCAAGAATCTTCAATTCCAACCTGACCTTCTAGGTGATTATGAGAATGTATTTGTCAAGGTAGAAGGAAAATTTTTTTTCCTAACAGTTTTTTAAAAGTCTTGACTTGGCCAGGCATGGTGGCTCACACCTGTAATCCCAGCACTTTGGGAAGCAGAGGTGAGAGGATTGCCTGAGCCCAGAGTTTAGAGACCAGTCTGGGAAACTTAGCGAGACCTTGTCTCTAAAATAAAATAAAAAATAAAATAGAAGGGTACAGTGGCGTACACCTGTAGTTCCAACTACTTGGGAGGCTGAGGCAGAAGGATCGTTTGAGCCCAGCAGGTTGAGATTTCAGTGGCCATGATCATGCCACTGCACTCCAGCCTGGGTGACAGAGTGAGACTCCTCCAAAAAAAAAAAAAATCTTAACTGGGTACAGTAGCATGTGCCTGTCATCCCACTTACTCTGAAGCTGGGGCAGGAGGATCATTTAAGGACAGGAGTTCAAAGCTGCAGTGCACTATGATGGCACTTGTAAAGAGCCACTGCTCTCTAGTCTGGGCAACACAGCAACAAAATCCCATCTCTTAGCGAATAAAGATTATAAAGGTCCTTGAAAAAAAAAATCTTGACATATAGTTATTAAACACTTAGATATATAGAATGCAGACTTCTATTTATGTTCTTGCCCAGGAACTTAAATTATTAGGACCATGCCTACTTAGTCCTACCACATACCAGCTCTGTGGTCTTAGACAAATAACCAACTTTCTAAGCCTCACTTTACTGAACTGTAAAATATACAAGTTAAAATCTTTTTCATAGGATGTTAACATGAACAAATAATTTTCAAAATAATTTTGCAGAGTGCTCAGTCAACTCAAATCAGTAACAAACTGGAGCTAATATTATATGCCCTGCTATCACTATGCTCCCTATTATGGGCAAAAAAGGGACACTAACGGGCAAAAAAGTAGAGTCAAATTCACAGGAACTCTAACCAAGACACAGCTACTTGTAGGTCTCATTTTAGGGGTTTCCTTCACTGATTCCATGGAGGTCTGGTGGTATTATTATTCTTAAAACCATTCCACCTACTAAAGTAATTTCTCTAGCCTGAGCAACTTGGCAAGACCACGTCTCTACAATAAATTTTAAAAATTAGCTGAGCGTGATGGCACGTGCCTGTAGTTCCAGCTACTCGGAAGGCTGAGGCATAAGGATCACCTGAGCTCAATAGGTCAAGGCTGTGGTAGCTGTGAGCGGGCCGCTGTACTCCAGCCTGGGCAACAGTGAAATTCCGACTCAAAAAAAATTTTTTTTTAAAAAGGGTGTAAGTTCCGATCCATTAATTCCACTTCTGGGTACATACCCAAAATAACTGAAAACAAAACAAGGTCTCAGCCAGGTGCAGTGGTTAACACCTGTAATTCTAGCACTTTGGGAGGCAGAGGTGAGAGAATTGCCTGAGCCTAGGGGTTCATGATCAGCCTGAGCAATTTGGTGAGACCTCCTCTCTAAAAAGAAAGAAAACAAGAGCTTAAAGAAAGCTCTGTATTCCCATGTTCACGGCAGCATTATTCACAATAGCTAAGATTTGGAAACAATTGAAATGTTCATCAACAAATGAATGAATAAACAAAATATGGTAGATATATACAATAGAATAATATTCAGCCTTAAGAAGGAAGGAAATTCTGACATATGCTGCAACATGAATGAACCCTGAGGACATTATGCTAAGTGAAATAAGCCAGTCACAAAAAGACAAATCCTGTATAATTCCACTTATGTGAAATCATAGAAGTTGTTAGACTAGCCAAAAATCATAGAAGACAGAATGTAGAACGGTGGTTGCCAGAGGCTGGAGAGGGGGTAATGTAGAGTTACTGTTTAATGGGTTTGGGGGAGGGGCATAACATCAATAAGGGTGCCTGATTCTAATCCAGGCAAAGTGAGGTACAACGGAAGGCCCAAAACTTCATCTGTACCTAAACCACTTATGTATGTAATCCTGACTCGTACCCCCACAACTTTAAAATAAAATAAAATTTAAAATAATCATAATAATAATAAATAATAAAAAAATAAAATAATAATAATAATGAGTACAGAGTTTCAATTTTACATGATAAAAAGAGTTATAGAGATGTATGGTGGTGTTGGTTGTACAACAACATAAATGTATTTAATACAACTGAACTGTTACAGGAAAATGTTATGGTTAAGATAGTAAATTCTGGCTAGGTTCAGTGGCTCAGCCTGCAATCCCAGCACTTTGGGAGGCAGAGGCAAGTGGATTGCCTGAGCCCAAGGGTTCGAGACCAGCCCGGGCAACTTGGTGAGACTCATCTCTACAGTATATAAAAAATTTAGCCCAGCATGTAGCGCGTGCCTGTATTTCCAGCTACTTGGAAGGGTGAGGCAGAAGGATCATCTGAGCCCAAGTGTGTTGACGCTGGTGGCCATGAGTGTGCCACTGCATTCCAGCCTGAGTGACAGAGCCAGATTCCGACTCAACAACAACAAAAAAAAGGATGGTAAATTCTGTTATGTGTATTTTAATACAATAAAAAATTGGAAAAAAAATAAGCTCTATAAGGGCAAGGATTTTTTTCTGTTCTTCATTACTATATCCCTTTCCCTCAGATAGTTCTCACACAATGAGTATTTGTTAACTAAGCTATTAGTCACAAAAAAATACATATGGAATGGTTACCTGATATTCCAACATCAATATGCAAGCATATATATGTAAAATATACAATATAATATTTAAGCAAGCTTGCCATAACCAAAAAATGAACTACGTATACATGGCTACTTCACTTGGCACTTCCTCTAATTTCAGGACAGTTTCCTTAAAAATGAAATTAATAAAAATACTAGAGTATGTCATTAGTATAAAGGCATTTCTGATATTTTCAATTTCTCTTCTGCATGTGCCTGTGCAGACACACTAATAATACTCAGTAATTCCATAAGTAATCTCACCAGACAGGGTTACTGAGATAATTCAATTAGCTAAATTGTATTGAAGCTCTAGTTTTAAGCTCCAAATATGATGGCATGTAATTAAATCAAAAGAGCAGGTTAGGAAAAAGGCACCTTTTCCTCCTGTTTTTTCATGCTTCTATCCCTAATCCCTTGAGTCTTGCAAAGGTCAATCCTATCAACTCCTAAGAACTAAAATCAAGTCTACAAACTATATCCTACACCCATGACACTCTCAAGAACTTATTATGGTTTTCTAATTTCCTTAGTCAATTCATTTATCTCTCCAATGAAAGTTCATTTCCCAACTAAATGTCAGAATATTATAGCATGAGTATCAAATCTATTCAGAAACATATTTAAATTCATTCAGAATTTGACTCAGAATCAAATCTACTCTGAAACAGATTTCAATGACACTAATATATACATATATATATATACATATATATATATACATGAAACACTTGCAGGTAGATGGAATGACTGCTGGTAAAAGAAAACTCAATACATCCTGCAAAGGATAACTGAGAATTAAAGCGTATCAACAAGGGGGACAGTCTGCAGACATGCTTTCTTTGTGACACAAATCCCAATCCCAATCCCAATAGCCTGGGTACTTATTCGAAGACTTATTTTAATAAGACTGAATTCTCCATATTGGTCTGATTCTGAAACTCATCTATAACAAAAGGCATCATCTGAAAGAAAAACTCTTGGTGATCTCAAAATGCTATTAACAAAAGACAAATGTAATATTCCTGGGCACTGTCAAGAAAAACTCCAAACAGCCCTAAATTCCACAAATGGACTTAGATGGATTAACACAAATCTTTCCTAAGCAGGATTCAAGGCTTTCTTTAACAAAAGAAAAAAGGCACAAAAGCCAACAAGCTCCAGCAAATCCTATTCCAGACCAAAAATCCAAAACTATGAATGTCTAGAAATGCTTCAAGGTACGTCATTACTGAAGCTAATTAGCATTCTCAAAATTAAACATCCACTGCAATGCTCGAGGGATTGGAGAGGTGAGCAGAAAGAAGAGGCAGAATACTATTAAAAAAATAAAATTCAGATGTATCTCTCTAATAAATAGAGAAAACAGGATTCTAGAATTAAACAATGCAACCCACTGGAAGAAGAAAATGACATCAACCTCCTAAGTCACAACAAAAATGTGAAACTTTCTGTTGATGTTATTCACTGGGAAAGTGGGAACGAATTGGGCAGGAAGCTCAGAACTGTGACAATGATTTTGTAACAGAAGATAACACGAAAGCTCTTTTCATTCATACTGAAAAGATGCTGTCTTAAAAGCGAAGCACGTTTTTAAAAATCTATCCTAAATAATTTTTTTTCCATAAGATCACCACACTAGAGCTGTACCATATAATCTTACCTTTAATCCTTACTTCACCTTTATCCTAAAAGAATTTAACTATGTGACCTTGGGTAAAGAAGATTCTGCTCAGTATAATTAAGAGATTTGAATTTTAGCTTTGTCACTTAGAAGTTGTGATCTTGAGCAAGTTAATTCTTTAGTGCCTCAGTTTCCCTTATCTGATAAACAAAGGTAAATGGGGTTGTAAAGATTAAATGAGTCAATATACAGGTAAAATGCTTAGATACAGAGGAAGTATTTAAATAAATGTTAGCTCTTATTTTTTGTTGTTGTTAGTCTTCTATAAATTAATATAAGATCAGGGCCACCATTTTTAAAGCGTATCAACCCGAAATAATTAATAATATGACCTATTTTATAGCTCCTCCCAAACTGAGCATCCTGCTTGCCTAGAGTAGACAGAATACACAGGTTTTAAGGACCTCAGTATCCATTTTCTCATAGAAACAAATATTCAGGCCAGGCACAGGGGCTCATGCCTATAATTCCAATACTTTGGAAGACTAAAGCTGGAGGATTGCTTGAGCCCAGGAGTTTGGGATCATCTTGGGTAACAAAGCAAGACCTTATCTCTACAAAAAGTAAAAAATTGGCTAATTTACCAGGGATGGTAGTGCAAACCATCCAGCTACTCCAGAGGCTGAGGTGGAAGGACTGTCTGAGTCCAGGAGGTCAAGGCTGAGCCCAGGAGGTCAAGGCTGGGTCAAGACCTCCAACCCCCCCAAAAAAATTTAGAGATGCAATCTAATACTCCTGTGCCAAAGAAATGAAATTCCCTGATGCATATGTAAATTATAATGCATAATGTTACTAGAGCTGCTCACAAGATTAAATGGCAATGGAGGGAGCAGGCATCTAAATCAGATCACAGGAAAGGCTTCCAGAAGAAGGGGATGCTTAAACCTGATCTTCAAGGACAAATGGTATTTAGCCAAATAGAAAAGTGGGGAAACAGACCCAAGTTCCATATTTACCAGCAGATAATTTGAGGAAAGTTAATTTTCTAAACCTCAGCTTCCTCATTTATAGGTGGAATGATAAGAGTTCTTCTTTAGGAAGGCTATGTTAAGATGAAATGAGACAATATATATAAATACTCAAAACAATGTTAGAACATAAGGCAAACTCAATAAACTATACTATTAACACAGATGTACAGGTCACCATGATGCTTTCTCAGAGCTGCAAATATTGCATTAAGAAAGCGATAGTATAAGGTACAGAGTGGCTCAAGAAAGATCTAGAGAGGTCAGTGGAAACAATTATAAAACATCTTGCATACTAACTAAAGTTATGAGAAACTTTCAAAGACTTTCGGAAAGGAGTTACGTCATCAGATTTCTATTTTACAAAGAGTACTCTTGCTACAAAGTGGACGGCTTAGAAAGAAGATATAATAGAGGTAGCATCTCCAGACAGGAAAAAGATCAGAAGAGTGCTCTGGCTGCAGAATGAAAAGACTCTGACTCAAGAGGCAGAATCTTTAAGACTTGGTAAGACATGGGTGATGACTAGTAGAGAAGACAGCCGAGAGGACACCTCTGGGACTGGATAGAAAAGCAGCTCTCAAAGTGTGGCCAGGAACCCTTGGAGATCCCAGAGAAGTTTTCATGGGACCTGCATGGGTAAAACCATTTTTTCCCCCCCGAGTTGGAGTCTCACTCTGTCGCCCAGACCGGAGTGCAGTGGCCGCTCCCCGGCCACCGCAGCCTCGACCTGCTGGGATCCTGTGATCCTTCCGCCTCAGCCTTCCAAGTAGCTGGAACTACAGGCGCACGCTACCACGCCCGGCTAATTTCTTGATTTATTGTAGAGATGAGGTCTTGACAAGTTGCCCAGGCGGGTCTCAAACCCATGGGCTCAGGCAATCCACTCACCTCGGCCTCCCAAAGCGTGAGATTACAGGCTGAGCTACCGAGCCCGGCCTGGGTAAAACCATTTTCATAAAAATATTAAAACCGACTGACGGTACTGCGAAACTATGGGGGGGAGGGGGAGGGGATTAACAGTAGCAAATATCTGTCTGGGGCTGGGAAAACACCTCTTATCAACAGGGTGTCTGAATGAAACGTAATTGTACACCTAACCCTTAACTGTACCCCACAAAACTATAATAAAAATACTGATTAATTATTAAAAAAAAAAAAAAAATATTAAAACCTTATTTTCCCTCTTCATTCTCAGTATGGTGTATGGATGTATGGTAGAGCTTTCCAGAAGATACAGGACACGTAATATTGTTACTAATTTGAATGAGAATGCAGATGTGGAATCTGGCTATGTTCTATTAATCCCATCATTAAAAAGAATTACAAGAATCACCTGGGCACAAGGGCTCATACCTGTAATCCCAGCACTTTGGGAGGTTGAGGCCAGAGGACTGCCCGAGTCCAAGAGTTTGAGACCAGTCTGGGCAACTTGTCAAGACTTCATCTCTACAATAAATCAAAAAATTAACTGGTCATGGAGGCACGCACCTGTAGTTCTAGCTACTTGGAAGGCTGGGACAGAAGGACTGCCTAAGCCCAGCATGTCAAGGCTGTGGCGGCCGTGAGCATTTCACTACACTCCAGCCTGGGCAACAGAATGAGACTCTGACTCAAAAAAAAAAAAAGGGAATTACAAAAATGAAAAAATAGCTGGGTATGGTGGCATATGCCTGTAGTTCTAGCTACTTGGAAGGCTGAGGCAGAAGGATCACCTGAGCCCAGCAGGTTGAGGCTGTGGTGGCTGTGAACATGCCACTGCACTCCAGCCTGGGTGACAGAGTAAGACTTCAACTCTAAAACAAAAAACTGCCACATTTCTCAGTAAATTGTATAGTTGTTGTTTTGGAGAAAGTTATTTTTATGGTAACATAGTGGTTATATTGTAATTTATAATGAATTAATAAATGTTTTATAATTTATCAGTTTTAATTTCAAATATATTAATATTTATGGTTATAACCTACATAATAGCACTTTGGAGACTTACATGATTTTTAAGAGTTGAAGGGGTTCTGACTCCTTGAACCAAAAAGTTGAGAGCCACTAAGTAGATGATATTTATACTTATAGGAATACTGAAGAAGAAACCAGTTTGGAAAGAAAGATGATAAAACTCTGTTTAATACAAGATAGATGTGATATGTCCACGAGCTGACAAAATTAAGATGTCCAATGGGCAGTTACACCAGTAGGACTGGAAATCTAAACCACTAAACTGAGAGTAGTCAAAACCTTGGACTTTAAACAGGGTCATCAAAGGAGAATATATGGTAAGAACAATAGTAGAACAGACTAGAAGAAAAACAGATGCCTCAAGATACACCAATATTTAAGGGATATGGAGGGGAAAATTTATAAAAATGAGAAATTAAGGCTGGGCACAGTGGCTCATGCCTATAAACCCAGATTTGGGAAACTAAGACGGAAGAATTGCTTGAGCCCAAGTGTTCAAGATCAGCCTAGGCAACATGGCGAGATCCTGTCTCTACCAAAAAACAAAAAAATTAGCCAGGAGTGGTGGTGCACACCTGTAGTGCCAGCTACTCAGGAGATTGAGGCGGAAGGATTGTCTGAGCCCAAGAGGTTGAGGCTGCAGCGAGCCATGGTCATACCATTACACTCCAGCTTGTGTAACAAAGTAAGACTCCAACTCAAAAAAAAAAAAGAAGAAGAAGAAAAATTAGCTGGGCATTGTGGCATGTGCCTATAGTTCCAGTTACTTGGAAGGCTGAGGCAGAAGGATCAGAGCCCAGGTGGAGTCTAGCCATGATCGTGCCACTGCACTCCAGCCTGGGAGACAAAGTGAGACTATGACTCAAAATAAATACATAAATAAAATAAAAAGACGAGAAATTAAAATGAAAAAATATAAGATGATATCACTATTTAGAAATTAAAGATAAAAAGTTGGTCAGACTTTGAAGAAAAGCAAAAATCCGGCTACCACTAATAATGGAAAGGAGAAATAGAGTGGAAAAATGAAATCCAATGTGAACTCCAAAACTGCATTTTTACCAAGTGTTTCAATCTCTTCTCATATAATGCCTTTTTCTTATCAGAGTTACTCTTAAACAACAGAATGGTTTCAGGGTCATCTCCTTTGCTCTCTTGGAGTATTTACTCTCTGGAGGAAATGTAAACAAGTAACAAAATGACCAAAAGGATAGAGATAGAAAGAAAAGGAAAGATCCAGGATGAAATGTAAGGAGGGAGTTGACTAAAACAGTGACTCCATAAAGAGGCATTCATTCATCCAACACATAATTACTGAGTAACCACTTGCAAGACATCATGATAGGCATTACTGAAAATAGCTGACTAATAAACAAAGCTACATCCTTGGTTCACAATCCAGAAGCAACAGACTAGAAGTACAAATAAAACTTTACTGACAAGACTAACACAATCAGAGGCAGCTAGCTCTGTTCCAAAGGTGGCTCTAGCAGAAGATACCCAGAGTCACCTAATTACTGATATGTGGCCTAATTTCAGAAAATAATTCCAAAGGGATACTTTCTTCAAATGTTTGATAGCTATGTAGTCCTGTGGCAATGCTGCATCTTGTGGAGTTTTTAACATAGATACGTGCAGTTCTGAAATACACACATAAATCTCTAAGAAGCGGGGTGCAGTGGCTTAAGCCTGTAATCCCAGCACTTTGGGAGGCTGAGGCAAGAGGACTGCCTGACCTCAGGGGTTCGAGACCAGCTTGGGGAACCTGGTGAGACATCTCTATAAAAAAAAATAAAAATCTAAGAAATCCTAGTATAATATTAAATTGGCAAACTCTAATATAAACTCCAAAATGAATACTAAAAATCAAAGGAGAATTACCTAGTCATATGCACTTGGGCTGAAAAGACTGCTTTAATTAGTCAACTCTACCCTTTAAATGTAGAAGTTATGATTTTATAAATATGGCCATTTTTAAACAAAGAATAAAAAGATAAGAAAAATGCATATGATAATACCAAAAATTTAGCATTATATCTTAAAAGAACCCAGAACAAGGAAAAATATATTATCATGTACAAGCTCTCACTAAAATCTTTTCACACCATCATCCTGTGCTATGGTAGCTGACCTACTTCTAGCTCTAAGTCTGTATGTGATTGATTTACAATTTTCTGGAAGTATTTGGGCTTCAACAGACACTGAACAGCATCAGAAGTATCTTTTTGAGCCGGGCTCGGTGGCTCAGCCTATAATACCGCGCCTTTGGGAGGCTGAGGTCAGTGGATTGCCTGAGCCCACGGGTTCGAGACCCGCCTGGACAGGCGAGACCTCATCCCTACAATAAATAAAAAAAAAATTAGCCGGATGTGGTAGCGCGCCCCTGTAATTCCGGCTACTCGGAAGGCTGAGGCAGAAGGATCGCCGGAGCCCAGCAGGTCGAGGCTGCGGTGGCCAGGAGAGGCCACTGCACTCCAGTCTGGGTGACAGAGTGAGACTCCAACTCAAAAAAAATAAAAAATAAAAAATATAAGAAGTATCTTTTTGACTGAGCTTTATTTGGCCACCATGCCCCCCTCTTAAGAACTTGAGAAAATAAGGAATTGGGTGAACTTGAGAAAGAAGGAACAATGAGTATAAGTGCTAATGAAAACTTATGGGTTGTTGGAGGGGATTCCATTTCTGTTTAACATGGGTAACAGGAATCAGATTTACCTTCTCAGCAGAAAAAACTTTTTTTTTTTTGAGTTGGTGTCTCACTCTGTCACCCAGACTGGAGTGCAGTGATACACTCACAGTCACCGCAACCTCAACCTGCAGGGTTCAGATGATCCTTCCACCTCAGCCTTTCAAGTAGCTAGAACCACAGTCGTGGGTCACCATGCCAGAATAATTCTTTGATTTATTGTAGAGACGACATCTTGCCAAGTTGCCCAGGCTGTTCTTGAACCTCTGGGTTCAGGCAATCCTTTTGCCTCTGCTTCTCAAAGTGCTGGAATTACAGGCAATGAGCTACTGCACAAGATACAGACAAAACTTTAAAAAAAAAAAAAAGACAGCCAGGCTCAGTGGCTTAGCCTGTAATCCCGCGCTTTGGGAGGCTGAGGTGAGTGGATTGCCTGAGCCCAGGGGTTCGAGACCTGCCTGGGCAACTTGGCCAGACCTCATCTCTACAATACATCAAAAAATTAGCCAGGTGTGGTAGCGCGCACCTGTAGTTCCAGCTACTTGAAAGGCTGAGGTAGAAGAATCACCTGAGCCCGGTAGGTCAAGGCTGTGGTGGCCATGAGTGTGCCACTGCACTCCAGTCTGGGCAACAGAGTGAGACTCCAACTCAAAAAAAAAAAAAGACAAAATGAGGCTGGACATAGTGGCTCAAGCCTGTAATTCCAGCACGTTTGGAGACTGAGGTGAGAGCTCAGCTTAGGGGTTCGAGACCAGCCTGAGCAAGTTGGCAAAATCTTGTCTCTACAATACATCAAAAAATAAGCTGGGCATGGTAGTGCGCACCTATAATTCCAACTACTTGGAAGACTGAGGTGGAAGGATCACCTGAGACCAGCATGTCGAGGCTGCGGTGGCTGTGAGTGTGCCACTGCATTCCGGTCTGGGTGACAGAATGAGACTCCAACTCAAAAAAAAAAAAGACAAAATGCATGAAACAATGGTTTTTAAGTCATTGAGCATCAAGATATGAAGGACAGTGATTCCTTAGAGATGAGAAACAAAATGTGGTGAGTTCTGTACAACAGAGTATTTCCAAGGAATGTAGCAGGAAGGGGGAGAACGGGAGGAACAAGGGCAGAGTCTAATACACTTCATGAGTCAAGAAGACAGGACTGAGAGTCTGAAAAACCAATGAATCTAGAGTTCACAAGGGGAGTAAGCTAAAGGAGAGTAAGCTAAAGGAGAGAGGAAATATTACAACCATATATCTGACAAAGAACTTTCATCTAAAATATATATATATATGTTTAAGAAAAAATCTTTCAGCCGGGCATGGTGGCTCACACCTATAATCCCAGCACTTTGGGAGGAGGAGGTGAGAAGAATGCCTGAGCCCACAGGTTCAAGACCAGCCTGGGAAACTTGGTGACACCTCATCTCTACAACAAATCAAAAAATTAGCCGGGCGCAGTGGTGTGTGCCTGTAGTTCCAGCTACTTAGAAGGCTGAGGTAGAAGGACCACCTGAGCCCGCCAGGTTGAGAATGCAGTGGCTGTGAGCATGCCACTGCACCCCAGCCTGGGCAACAGAGTAAGACTCTGACTCAAAAAAAAAAAAAAAAAAAACCAAAAAACTTTCAAATAGCTAAGAGCAAAAAAAAAAATCAAATATAAAAGTAGGTAAGAGACATAAACAGACATATTCAAAATCATTAGCATTAGGGAAATACAAATTCAAAACACAATGAGATTTCACTACATACCTATCATCATGGCTAAAATAAAAAGTACTGACAATACTAAATGCAGGCAAGGAAGGAAAAAATGGGATCAGTCATACATTGCTGGTGGGAATATAAAATGTCATAGTCACTTTGGAAGACAGTTGGCAATGTCTTATCAAATATGTGGCCAGGCACAGTGGCTCACGCTTGTAATCCTGGCACTTTGGGAGGCTGAGGCAGGAAGATTGCTTGAACCCAGGAGTTCAAGAAAAGCCTAGACAACATAGCAAGATATCATCTCTATAAAAATAAAAAATCAGCCAGGCATAGTGGTGCATGCCTATAGTTCCAGCTACTCTGGAGGCTGAGGTGGAAGGATAGCCTGAGTCCAGGAGGTTGAGGATGCAGTCCAGCCTGGGCAACAGAGTGAGACCCTGACTTTTAAAAATATATATAATTACCATACCACCCAGCAATTACATTCTTAACCATTTATCTCAGGCAAATGAAAACTAATAATTACACAAAAATTTTTACATGAATATTCATAATGGTTTTTTCATAATAGACAAAAATTGGAACCAAAAGTCCTTCAGCAGATGAATGATTAGTAAACTGTGGTACAGCCATACCATGGAATACTACTTAGCAATGAAAAGGAACAAATTATTGATCTGTGCAACAACTTGGTGAAACTCCAAAGAATTATGCTGAGTAGAGAAAAAAGAAGCCAATCTCAAAAGATAAAAAGCCAAGTATGCATATTGTATGATTCCATTTATGTAACATTCTTGAAACAACAATATTATATAGATGGAAAACATATTAGTGATTTCCAGGGAATGCAGTGGAGGGAGATGAATATAGTTATAAAAGGGCAACAAGAAGAAACTTTGTGAGGATGGAATTGTTCTGTATCTTGATAGTGACAGTGAATACACAAATTGACACATGATGAAATTGAATAGAACCACACATACACACACAAATACATGTAAAATTGACCAAATGTCAAGGTCCTAATTTTGATATTATACTACAGTTATACAATGTTACTACTGGAAGACACTGAGTAAAAAAAGGTTCACAGGATATAGCTAGTTATTTTCCCTGTAAAACTATACTTATTTCACAATAAAATGTTAAAATAAACAACTGGACATACGTAGTGGCTGAAGCCTATAATCACAGAACTTTGGGAGGCCGAGGTGAGAGAATTGCCTGAGCCTGCGGATTCAAGACCAGCCTGGGAAACATGGTGAGACCTGGTATCTACAATAAATCAAAAAATTAGCTGGGCATGGCAGTGCACACCTGTAGTCCTGGCTACTTGGAAGGCTGAGGTGGAAGGATCGCCGGACCCCAGCAGGTCAAGGCTGCGGTGGCCAAGAGCATGCCACTGCACTCCAGCCTGGGTGACAGAGTGAGACTCCAACTCAAAAAAAAAAAAAAGAGAAAGAAAAAGAAGGCCAGGCATGGCGGCTCAAGCCTATAATCCCAGCATTTTGGGAGGCCAAGGTGAGGGACCTACCTGAGCCCATAGGTTTGAGAACAGCCTGGACAACTTGGCAAGACCTCATCTCTATAATAAATCAAAAAATTAGCCGGACGTGGCAGCGCATGCTAAAAGTAGTAAAAACTTAAATAGTAGCTCCAGCTACTTGAAAGGCTGAGGTGGAAGCATAGCATGAGCCCAGCAGGTCAACACTGGGGTGCCCATGAGCATGCCACTGCATTCCAACCTGGGTGATAGAGTAAGACTCCAACTCAAGCCAGGCTTGGTGGCTCAGCCTGTAATCCCACTCCTTTGGGAGGCTGAGGTGAGTGGATTGCCTGAGCCCGGAGGTTCAAGACCCGCCTGGGCAACTTGGTGAGACCTCATCTCTACAATAAATCAAAAAATTAGCCGGGCATGGTAGCACACTCCTGTAGTTCCAGCTACTTGGAAGGCTGAGGCGGAAGGATCGCCAGAGCCCAGCAGGTCGAGGCCGCGGTGGCCAGGAGCGGCCACTGCACTCCAGTCTGGGCGACAGAGTGAGACTCCAACTCAAAAAAAAAAAGAGACTCCAACTCAAATAATAATAATAATAGTGGCTGGGTGCAGTGGCTCAAGCCTGTAATCCCGGCACTTTGGGAGGCCAAGGCAACAGGATTGCCTGAGTTCAAGGGTTCGAGACCAGCCTGGGCAACTTGGTGAGACCGCACCTCTACAATAAATCAAAAAATTAGCCGGACATGGTGGTGTGTGCCTATAGTTCCAGCTACTTGGAAAGTTGAGGCAGAAGGATCACCTGAGACCAGTAGGTCTAGGTTGCAGTGGCTGTATGTCACTCCAGCCTGGGCAACAGAGTGAGATGCTGATTCAAAATAACAATAATAAAAGAACTAAATAATAATAATAAAAGAAGAACTGGGCATGATAATTCACACATGTAATCCCAGCAACTTGGGAGGCTGAGGTGGGAGAATCACTTGAGCCCCAGGAATTTTTTGTTCTTTTTTTGAGTTGGAGACTCACTCTGTCGCATAGGTTGGAATACAGTGGCATGATCATGATTAACTGAAACAGCAACCTCCTGGATTGCATGCACAACTAATTTTTTTATTTTTTGGTAGAGAAAAGGTCTCACTATGTTGCTCAGGCTGGTCTCAGACTCTTGGGCTCAAACAATCCTCTTGCCTTGGCCTCCTAAAGTACTAGGATTACACGTGTGAGCCACTGTGCCCAGCGTAAGGACAGGAATTTAAAACCAACCTGAGCAAAAGAGTGAGACCTGGTCTCTACAAAAAAATTAAAAATTACCTGAGTGTGGTGGTACACACCTATAGTCCCAGCTACTTGGGAGGTTGAGGCAAGAGAATCACTTGAGCCCAGGAATTCAAGAATACAGAGAGCTACGAATGTACCACTACATTCCAGCCTGGGTGACAGAGACCCCATCTCTTAAAAAATAAAATAAATGAATGCCTAAACATAAAAAGAACTGGGGAAAAAAAACTGTCAACCAAGAATTCTATACTCAGAAAATATCTTTCAAAACTGAAGACAAAAAAGACCATCAGACATACAAAAGCTGAAAGAATGCATCGCTGGCAGACATACTAGTCTTTCAAACTGAATAAATATGATAATACATAAAATCTGGATCTACACAGAATAAAGAAAACCTAAAATGGCAGAATGATGTGGGTAAATATATGACTTCTTTTGCTCATTATTTAAGTATCTCTAAAAAATAACCAACTAGTTAAAGTAAAAGTAACTTAAAATATATTATACAAGCCAGTTGCAATGGCTCACACCCATAACTGCAACACTTTGGGAGGACAAGATGGGAGGATCACTTGAGATCAGGAGTTCGAGACCAGCCTGGTAACAGAACAAGACTACATAGCTAAGAAAAAATTTTTTTTTATTAGATGGGTATGGTGATGTATTCCTGTATTCCTAGCTGCTTGGGAGGCTGAGGCACAAAGCTAGCTTGAGTCCAGGAATTTAAGGCTGTGGTGTGCAATGACTGCACATGTGAATAACCACTGTACAATAGCCTAAAAAAATAGCGAGATTCGATTATTAAAAAGAAAAACAAGACAAATTAAAATAACATTATCCAGTTTAGGTAATGAGAAGAAAAAAGAGGCTGAGCACGGTAGCTCGCACTTTAATCCCTGCACTTTGGGAGGCTGAGATGGAAGGACTGTTGGAGGTCAGAAGTTCAAGACAGGTTTGGACAACATGGTGAGACCCTGTTGGAAGGAAGGGAGGGACGGAGGGGAAGGAGTATGAAGAAAAATGAACAAAGCCTCAGAAACCTGTGGAACCCCATCAACCAGACCAACAAACGCATACTGGAGGTCCTGTGAGAGGAGAAAAAGGGGCAAAAATAATGGTTAAAAATTTCTCAAATTTGGTGAAAATACCTAATCTATACATCCAGAAAGATCAACAAATTCCAACCAGGAAAACTCAAAGAACAACACCTAAAAACATCATTATCAAACTGTTAAAAAAAAAAACAGTCAGGCGTAGTGGCTCACACCTGTAATCCCAGCACTTTGGGAGGTGGAGATGAAAGGACTGCCTGAGCCCAGGGGTTCGAGACCAGCCTGGGCAACAAGGCAAGACCTTGTCTCTAGAATAAATCAAAAAATTAGCCTGGCTCGGTGGCTCAGCCTGTAATCCCAGCGGTTTGGGAGGCTGAGGTGAGTAGATTGCCTGAGCCTGTGGGTTCAAGACCTGCCTGGGCAACCTGGCGAGACTCATCTCTACAATAAGTCAAAAACTAGCCAGGCATGGTAGCGCACACCTGTAGTTCCAGCTACTTGGAAGGCTGAGGCCGAAGGACTGCCGGAGCCCAGCAGGTCGAGGCTGCAGTGGCCAGGAGCAGCCACTGCACTCCAGTCTGGGTGACAGAGTGAGACTCTAACTCAAGAAAAAAAAAAAATTAGCTGGGCATGGTGGCGCATGCCTGTAGTTCCAGTTACTTGGAAGGCTGAGGCAGAAGTATCACCTGAGTCCAGCAGGTCAAGGCTGTGGTGGCCGTGAGTATGCCATTGTACTCCAGTCTGGGTAACAAAGTGAGACTGACTCAAAAAAAGAAAAGAAAAGAAAAGAAAAGAAACCACGGACACTGAAAGAAAAAAGACTGTCAACCAAGCGTTCAACATCCAGCAAAACTATCTTTCAAAAAATGAAGGAAAAATGAAGACATTACCAGGTAACCACAGAGACATAATCCATCACCAGCAGACCTCATCTATAAGAAATGGCACTACTCTAAAGAGAGCCATTTAGGTTAAAATGAAAGGACACTAGACAGTAACTCAAACCTAATTGAGGAAATAAAGAGTACTGGTAAAGGTAACTACAACTACCTAGGTAAGAGAAAAGGACTGTATCAATGTATATTTTGTTTGTAACTATTTTTTCTCCTATCTGATTTAAAACACAAGTGCATAAAGCTGCCATTATAAATCTGTGTTAATGGGGATACACTGTATAAAGATGTAATTTGAATGATAATAACAGGACAAAAGAGGGGAGAGGAAATGGAACTATGTAAGAACAAAGGTTTTCTATACTACTGTAATTGAGCTGGTATTAATCATACTGCATTCCTATAAGTTAAAATGTTAACTGTAATTCCTATGTCAATATAATCTTTCTTTTCTTTTTTTTTGTTTTTTGTTTTTTTTTTGAGTTGGAGTCTCACTCTGTCGCCCAGACTGGAGTGCAGTGACCACTCCCAGTCACTGCAGCCTCGACCTGCTGGGCTCCGGCGATCATTCCGCCTCAGCCTTCCAAGTAGCCAGAATTACAGGCATGCGCTACCACGCCCAGCTGATTTTTTAATTTATTGTAGAGATGAGGTCTCGCTGCCCGGGTGGGTCTCGAACCCACGGACTCAGGCAATCCACTCACCTCAGCCTCCCAAAGGCGCGGGATTACATGCTGAGCCACTGAGTCCGGTTTATAATCTTACTTTCTTTCTTTCTTTTTTTTTTTAACAGCTATTCATGTGGAACTCCAAGGGTCCCGGAACAGCCAAAGCAATACTGAAAAAAGGAAAACAAGGTATGCAGGAAGACTCACACGTCCGGACTTCATAATATATAACAAGGTTATACTAATCACAACTACGGTACTGGTGTAAGGACAGACATAAGGGCCAACAAAAATGGGAATCCAGCCAAAACATCTATGGCCAAGTAATTTTTGACAAAGGTGACAACACCCTGCAGAATGAACAGTCTTTTTCAACAAATGGTGCTGTGACAATTGGATGATCATACATACAAAAGAATGATGCTGAACCTCTACTTCACTCCATTTACAAACTTTGACTGAAAATAGACTAATCACCTGAATTAAGCTAAAATTATAAAACTCTTAGAAGAAAACATAGGGGTGAATCTTCATGACCTTGGATTTGGAAATGGATTCGGCAATGGATTCTTAGATTTGAAACCAAACAGGCAAGAAAGGAAAAAAAAATAGATAAACTGGACTTCATAAAAATTAAACTTTTTTGTCATCATAGGTTATTATCAAGGATGTGAAAAGACAACCTAAAACATAAAAATATTTCCAAATCATATATCTATTAGGGATTTAATATCCAGAATACACAATACATTTCAAAATATAATATATTTCAAAATTCAATATAAAATATGTTTTAAAAATTCCTGGTCGGGCACAGTAGTTCACACCTATAATCCTACCACTTTGGGAGGCTGAGGTAAGAGAACTGCCTGAGCCCACAGGTTCGAGACCAGTCTGGGCAGCTTGGTCAGAACTCATCTCTACAATAAATCAAAAAATTAGCTGGGCATGGTGGCACACGCCTCTAGTTCCAGCTACTTGGAAAGCTGAACCAGCAGGTTGAGGCTGTGTTGGCCATGAGCATGCCACTGCACTCAAGCCTGGGTGACAGAGTGAGACTCTTACTCAAAATTAAAAAAAAAAACTCCTATATATACCTTAAATATACACAATTTTTAAAAATTTTAAATGTGAGATGGTGAGTGTTAATCTGCCTTACTATAGCAACCATTTTACCATCTATATGTATCCCATGACATCATGTTGTATGCTTTATATGTACATAATAAAATTTATTTTTAAAAAACTCTTACAACTCAACAACAAAAAGATTTTTTTAAATGGGTAAAGGACTTAAATAGACATTTCTCCAAAGAACATATAGAAATGACCAAGAAGCACATGAAAAAAATGCTCAACAACACTGGTTATTCAAAACAATGCAAATCAAAACCACAATGAGATACCACTTCATAGCCACCAGGTTGACTAAAATCAAAAACTAGAAAATAAGTGTTGGCAAGGATGCTGAGAAATAGGAATCCTAGTGTATTACTGGCAGAAATGTAAAATGGTGCAGCACTGTGAAAAACAGTTTGGCATTTCCTCAAAAAGTTGAACATAGAATTGCCATATGCCCTGCAATTCCACTTTTAGGTATACACCCAAAATAATTGAAAGCAGGAACTCAAACACATATTCTTAAAGGACTATTTATAGCAGCATTATTCATAATACCCCAAAGGTAGAAGCAACCCAAAAGTCCATCAACTGATGAATGGATACACAAATTGTTGTATATACATATAATGGAATATTATTCAACCATAAAAAGAAAAAATGTATTGATACACACTACAACTTAAAATTCAAAAACTCCAAATGAAAGCAGTCATACACCAAAGACCAAATATGATAAGATTTATTCTATAGTATATGATTCCTTTTATATGGCAAATCTATATAGACAAAGTTTTTGAACAAGAGAAGGGTGGTGGTTGCACACTCATGTAAATACACTATATACTACTGAATTGTATATTTTACAGTTGTTAATTAAATCATATGAATCTCACCTCAATTAAAAAAATTTACCTGGAGAGGGCAAGAAACTATATGTCTACACAAAGACTTATACACAAATATTTATAGCACAACTTTATTTATATTGCCAAAAACTGGAAACAACCCAAATGTCCATCAACAAATGAATAGATAAACAAATTGTTTTGTATTTATAGACTGGATTGCTATCCAACAATAAATGAACTATTAATATATGCCAGAATATAGATGAATCTCATTATGCTAAGTAAAAGTCAGACTAAAACTAAATAAATGAGTAAGTACACATGCTATGATTCCACTTATATAAAATTCTAGATAATGTAAACTGTTCTATAGTGACATAAAGTAGACTAGTGGTTGCCTGAGACCACAAAGGCTGGGAGAATGATTACAAATGAGGATAAGGAAACTTGTGGAGGTGATGAATATGTTCATTATGGTGATAATTTTATGGGTGTATGCATGTCAAAACTTAAATTGTATAATTTTAATATGGGCAGTTTACTGTATGTCAATTATATCTTAATCAGCATCGTTTTGTAAAAAAGACGAGGAAAGGGAAACAGGGCAAATGTCCTAATGTTAGCCAACTGGTAAGACAATACTAAAAGCAATTTTACTTTACCTAGCTGAATACAGAGACACTTAGCAAAACTAAATATAGAGAACCACTCAAAAAAGCACATAAATCTGAATTTTTATAAATTTAAAAATACTTTCAGCTGGCTACTGGTTCAAGTCTGTAATCCCAGCAATATGGGAGGCGAAGGCGAGAGGACTGTCTGAACCCAGGGTTTGAGACCAGTCTGGGCAACTTGTCAAGACCTCATCTCTACTATAAATCAAAAAAATAGCCAGGCATGGTAGCACACATCCGTGGTTCCAGCTACTTGAAAGGCTGAAGCGGAAAGATTGCCTGAGCCCAACAGGCCGAGGCTGCAGCGGCTGCAAGTGTGCCACTGCACTCCAGCCTGGATGACAGTGAGACACCTACTCAAAAAAAAAAAAAAAAGAAAGAAAGAAACAAAAACTTCCATGAACCTACATTATCATTTCAGAGATGCTCAATACAGTCTTTCTTTCTTTCTTTCTTTCTTTTTGAGTCAAGGTCCCAGGAGGTAAAGGCTACAGTGAGCTGTGATCATGCCACTACATTCCAGACCAGGAGACAGAGTGAGACCCTGCCCACCCCCCAAAAAAAAGTCAGCTGCAAAATCAGCTGGGTGTGGTAGCGCATGCCTGTAATTCTGGCTACTCGGAAGGTTGAGGCGGAAAGGATCGCTGGAGCCCAGCAGCGAGGCTGCGGTGGCCGGGAGCGGCCACTGCACTCCAGTCTGGGCGACCGAATGAGACTCAACTCAAAAAAAAAAAGCCAGCTGCAGTGGCTCACGCCTATAATCCCAGCACTTTGGGAGGCAGGTGGATTGCCTGAGCCCAGGGGTTCAAGACCAGCCTGAGAAACTTGGTGAGACCTCGTCCCTAAAATAAATTTAAAAATTAGCTGGGTGTGGTGGCACATGCCTGTAGTTCCAGTTACTTGAAAGGCTAAGGTGAAAGGATTGCCTGAGCCCAGCAGCTCGAGGCTGCAGTGGTCATAAGCGTGCCACTGCACTCTCCCGGGCAACAGAGTAAGAATCCAACTCCAAAAAAAGAGAAAAAACAAAACCAAGAAATTTCCATTATCTATATTAATCACCTCTTAAGAAAGAATTCTCTAGTTATATTTACCTTACATAGATATTCACTTAAATAAATTTTAACTATTTTAAAACTTTTTATCTATAAAAAGTTAAGAAAAGCAGGGTGCAGTAGCTCACACCTATAATCCCAACACTTTTGGAGCAGAGGTAACAGGAAGGTCTGAGCCCAGGGGCTCAAGACCAGCCTGGACAACTTGGTGAAACTTCATCTCTACAATAAATCAAGAAAAATTAGCTGGGCATGGGGGCACACGCCTGTAGTTCCAGTTACTTGGAAGGCTGAGACAGAAGGATCACCTGAGCCCAGCAGGTTAAGGCTGCGGTGGCTGTGCACATGCCACTGTACTCCAGCCTGAGTGACAGAGTGAGACTCTGACTCAAAAGAAAAAAAAAGTTAAGAAAAGATTTAGGGTTAAAAAATCCTAATCTGGAAGGCTGGGTGCAGTGGCTTACACCTGTAATCCTAGCACTTTAGGAAGCCAAGGTGGGAGGATCACTTGAGGCTAGGAGTTCAAGACCAGCTTGGTCAACATAGTGAAGCCCCCATCTCTACAAAAATAAATAAATTTATTTCAAAAATCCTAATCTTGCCAGACTCGGTGGCTCAGCCTGTAATCCCATGCTTTGGGAGGCTGAGGTGAGTGGACTGCCTTAGCCCGCAGGTTCGAGACCCACCTGGGCAACTTGGCGAGACTTCATCTCTACAATAAATAAAAAAAAAAAAAAAATCAGCCGGGCGTGGTAGCACGCACCTGTAATTCCGGCTCCTTGGAAGGCTAAGGTGGAAGGATAGCTGGAGCCCAGCGGGTTGAGGCTGCGGTAGCCAGGAGCGGCCACTGCACTCCAGCCTGGGCGACGGAGTGAGACTCCAACTCAAAAAAAAAAAAAAAAAAAATCCTAATCTAGATTTTTTTTAAAAAAAAGTTACATCCATTGCTTTACAGACAAACCAGGCCAGGTGTGGTGGCTCACACCTATAATCACAACACTTTGGGAGGTCAAGGCAGAAGGATCGCTTGAACCTAAAAGCTGGAGACCAGCCTAGGAAACATAGCAAGACTTCATCCCAACAAAAATTTTTTAAAAACTCAGCCACAAGCCGGGCTCGGTGGCTCAGCCTGTAATCCCGCGCCTTTGGGAGGCTGAGGTGAGTGGATTGCCTGAGCCCATGGGTTCAAGACCCACCTGGGCAGCGAGATCTCATCTCTACAATAAATTAAAAAAAAAATCAGACAGGCGTGGTAGCGCATGCCTGTAATTCCAGCTACTTGGAAGGCTGGGGCGGAAGGATCGCCGGAGCCCAGCAAGTCGAAGTTGCTGTGGCCAGGAGCGGCCACTGCACTCCAGTCTGGGCGACAGAGTGAGACTCCAAGTCAAAAACAAAAACAAAAAAAAAACCAGAAAACAAAAACTCAGCCGGGTCGGGCACAGTGGCTCATGCCTATAATCCCAGCACTTTGGGAGGCTGAGAGGTGAGAGGATTGCCTGAGCCCACGGGTTCGAGACCCGCCTGGGAAACTTGGTGAGATCTCATTTCTACAATAAATGAAAAAATTAGCCAGGCACAGTGGTGCATGCCTGTAGTTCCAGCAACTCGGAAGGTTGAGGCAGAAGGATCGCCTGAGCCCAGCAGGTCGAGGCTGCAGTGATCGTGAGTGTACCACTGCACTCCAGCCTGGGCAACAGAGTGAGACTCCAACTCAAAAAAAAGAAAAAAACCCTCAGCCGAGTCTGGTGGCACACCTGTAGTCCTAGCTACTTGGGAAGCTGAGGTGGAAGGATCGCCTGAGTACAGAAAGTCGAGGCTGCGATAAGCCGTGATCGTGCCACACACTCCAGCCTGGGTAATAGAGTGAGACCCCAACTAAAAACAAACAAAAGTCTGGCATGGTGGCTCACACTTGTAATCCCAGCATTTTGGGAGGCCAAGGTAAGAGGATTGCCCGAGTCCAAGGGTTTGGGACCAGCCAGGGTAACTTGGTGAGACCTCATCTCTACAATAAATCAAAAAAATTAGCCAGGTATGGTGGCCGCGTCTGGGTTCCAGCTAGCTGGAAGGCTGAGGTGGAAGGATCACCTGAGCCCAACAGATCTAGCTTACAGGTGGCCGTGAGCATGCCACTGCACTTCAGCTTAGGCAACAGAGTGACAGTCCTACTCAAAAAAAAAACAAAACAGACAAACCAAAATTATGATGTATTCACTAGTGGGAAAAAGTTACGTGATTTGGGGTTAAACTATTTTATATTCAAATTTATGGCAGATGAGCAATGACATCTCCTGATCCAAGTTTACTTCAACTGTAGCAGTAGGTTTTTTAAAATTCAGCTGAACTCAGTCAGGCACGGTGGCTCATACCTGTAATCCCAGCACTTTGGGGGGTGATGGCGAGAGGATTGCCTGAGCCCAGGGGGTTCAAGATCAGACTGGGCAACTTGGTGAGATCTTGTCTCTCAAAAAAAATAAATAAATCAGCCGGGTGTGGTGGCATGTGTCTATAGTTCCAGCTATTTGAAAGACTGAGGCAGAAGGAACACCTGAGCCCAGCAGGTCAAGGCTGTAGTGGCCATGAACGTGCCACTGCACTCCAGTCTGGGCAACACAGTGAGACTCCAACTCAAAAAAAGAAAAAAAAGTTCAGCTGAACTCAACCTTAACAGACTCTGCATCTCAATTTCTTCATCTATTAACCCTGTGTACTCGAATACACCCTCTGAGGGGATAGTATAAATCTAGCAAACCATTCGGATATCCCTTCTCAGGGGACATAAAGAGACTGCTGGTGATTATACAGGACAAACTTATGCCTAGTACAAATTTTTCAAAAATGTGTGTTTCCTTGAAGTTTTCCATTCAAAAACAATGAAAAATCTATGTCCCATTTGAAATCTGCCAAGCTTCGGATCGATCAGTAGAAAAGTAGTTTTCAGGAATAACGAGCGCATCCTTCCACATCATCTTCAAACAACAGACTGGACGATAAATCATATTATTATTGTGGGAGGAAGAAAACGTGATTGCATTGTCTGCTGGAATACAAAAACACCAAGTGGAAGATGTCAAACAACTTACTATTGCACAACATGTATCAATGAACCTGCAATGCATGTTGGTGATTGTTTCACACATTATCACATTTTAGAAAAATATAAGATATAAAATGTTGATGTTTTTATCATAAATAAGTTCATCAATGCCCAAAATTCCATTAGCCAAGTACCAATACAATAAAATAATTGGTTCCAATGCTATATTATTTAATATGAAGTGATTCGTTTTTCACTATTTCATAAAAAATGCAGTCAAGTTGCTGGCAGGTGATCCACAAGATGTCTCCGAGTACAAAGGGTTAAGCGGGTATCAAAAGAATTCCAACCCCATGGGATTGTGTGAGGATCACAGGAGAACAGAGCTATAGCACTTAGTTTGTTGCCTGGCACACAGAAAGTACTCCATAAAAGTTACCTATTATTACCTGAATAAATGCTCAGCCTCCATGAGTCCAGTGCTGGAATGGCATCACATATAAGAAGCAAGTCTAACCTCAAAAAAAAAAAAAATAAAAGACAAGTTAAAAGCAATTTTAAACCTTAATATATTGAGATACTCAAAGAAAACAAAGTACAATTCAAGATCCATAACAGTACCTTAGTATCATTTTCCCAATTCCTTCTGCTCACAATGTTTCTCATAACCCTGCACCTGCCCTGAACCCTCTATATCTATTTCTACTCTTACTTCACACACACACACCAAAAAAAAACCCTCTGCTCTATTCCTTCTGTTGATTCCTTTTTCTTATAAGCAGTTCTTGGTTCACTTCCTAATATAAATTAATCATCCAGTCTTACTCCTTGAAATTCTTCAGCTGTTTTTTACTCATTATCCTTTTACACAAGACAAATCCAGAACTGAGCAAGCAAAACTAGGTTCTCTCTTAGTAGGTGAAAAGCAGAAGAGAAGCCAGAGACAAAATTTTCTTCTGTGAATATAAGTAAACACTGTAGGCTGGGCATAGTGGTCCACTCCTATAATCCCTGTACTTTAGGAGGCTGAGGTGGGAGGACTGCTTGAGCCCAGGAGATCAAACCAGCATGAGCAACAGAGATAACTCATCTCTACAAAAACTAACACTCAGCCAGGCATGATGGCTCGTGCTTATAGTTCCAGCTACTTGGGAGGCTGAGGCAGAAGGATAGCTTGAGCCTAGGAGTTCGAGGCTGCAGTAAGCTGTGATCATGCCACTACACTTCAGCCTGGGCAACAGACTAAGACTCGAGGAAAAAAAATTGCAAATACATAATTTAATATTCTCTTACCTCAACTACAGTATTTATTATTCTTACCATTACAAGATGCTGAAGACTGGTTGCTATTTAATCCACTTTAGGAGACCTGAGTGTTACCATGACTGGAATCATTAAGATGCCCAAGCCAGTCTGTATTCTTGGAAGTCCTCAAAACACGTAAGACCTACTGTGTACCACACTAAAGTGAGAAGTATCCCTAACTCACCATTTTGTTTTACAACTCTGTTTCACAAACACCACATAGCTAAAGTCTGCCCTCTCATTATCTTAAAGATTTCTATGAAAAAAGCTCTTCCAGTTTGTTAACAGTCCCTGTACCTCAAGGTTTGACAGTAGGAATATGGTATAGTTGGTTAAAGTCGGGAAAGCACAGCCAGAGAATATTGCCCTTCCCCTTTTCACCACCAACCTTGGTCCTAAAACACTACTCATGTGGTCATCTTTTTCCACAAAATGTCCTGGTTTCCCCCATATAAAGAATTTACTAGTTGCCTTTTCCCAAAGGCCCTCACAGGTCTGATCTGTGAGCACAGTGGGTTCACACTAGAAGTTTGCCATACCAAGAGGTCACACTCTAACTCTGATGAAGAGGATCAAGAGCAACATAATTCAAAACACGCTCCAGTAGTTACCGCTATAGTAGTTTTCTTGCACTAACTAATCTGACCATAATTAAAAGCAGAATACCTTCTGGAAGTAATTCAATTCCTTTCTGCCTTCTATCCTCCATAGCCCTCAAATCACTGCAGTTTTTTAATAATATGAAATAGCCTCTTCTACTATGTGCACCCTGCAATCCATTCTCCTCCTTAAAAGCATGAGTGATCTTTTAAAATGTCAATCAGATCATTTAGGCTCCTTGTTTGACCAGGTGCCTCTCACCAATGGCTTCCCATCATCCCATGCAAGGTTCAAAGAGCACCTTACACAATCTCGCCTCTGCTGATTCTTGAACATACCAAACCAAATCCTCCCCAGGAGGCCTTTGTATTTGCTATTCCCTCTGCCCAGAACATGCCTCTCCCATTAAGGAAATGCTGGTTCTGCCACCCCTTCAAGGAACACTTCCTATGTTACTACAAAGAGGTCTTCCCTGACCACCCCAATCTGAAGCATCCCCATCTGCTCTCTATCACACCACCACATCTATTTTCTTCACAGCAAATATAATTTGTAATTATCTTTTTCATTTACTTGAAAATTATCTATCTTCCCAGAAAAAAATGTAAGCTCTCTGAGGGCAGAAATCCTGTGTATTTTGTTCATTCATATCTGTACCTGTGATGCTAAATAGTATCTGACACATAATAAACATTGAAACAGTTTTTTAATTGTCTGATTCATTTACAAAGCTAAGAAGTTACTTCTGCTGAGGTAAACTTCGATTTTTAAAGATACTCAAAATTTATTTGTACAGCCAATAAAATGGTCAGACTGTCAAAACCTTATGTTCTCATCTTCATTCTAACAATCTGCCTTGTAACCTCAGAAATTTCCTTTCTTTTCTCCAAAGGTAAAATTTACACTCAGAAAAGAAGATGGCAATCATATCTGGCAACTGTTCCCTGGCTCTGTGGGGCCCAAATCCAATCTTCTGAGGTAGCAAAGTTGTCAGAGATCTGGCTACCAGCATTTGCATTGCGGAGTGCCCCACGGTTCAGAACAACTTAGGGAATTGTCCCAAGCAACAAACACCTGGGAGAGATCACTGCTGATAAGTTATGTGAAGCACTCCAAATCCCTTGAAGATAACCTCACAGGAGTGCAAAGAAGCTGAACTTAGCCATCTGACTAGTGGAGCATTCTACAAAGCTTTAATAATGACCCTGTCACTGGAAAAACAGATACTCTGTCCTAATCTTCTGATCAGCTGTATTTAGCAGCCAACATCCATCTTTTACGATAAAATGCTACGTCTGAGTTCTTATTCTTATCAAATTATCACTGGTTTGGGCAACAGATAAATCAGAAACTACAGTTAACAAATCCACTTGTCTGGGACCCAAGACAATTAATTAAACTTACTCGGAGAAGCAGAATAGCCTCCAGTCACCTGGAGACAAGTTTTAAAGATCCTAACAACTGTAACACTTGAGCACACCAAAATGGCTATAATCTGAAAAACAGCCACATGTCACTTCCAGTGGTGCACCTATACAGAAAGTGACCTTCCCCTTCCAAAATAAATAGTTTTTAAAGTCAGCTGAATCTTGACCAATGACTCTTACTTTTCTCTAAAATAAGAGCTATGACAGCTACCTTAATGAGATGCCCAATAAACTCAGGGTAAGGGGCTCATTGTGCTGACATTGTCATCTCACCTAGGACTTCTGCTGATTCATTCTGATGGGTTGACAAGTCAGTGACATCTAAGCCTTGCCTAAGATTCTTATTTATTTCACATATAAAAACACTGTCTACTCAAGAAAACTACAATTCAGACAACTTCTCCTGCCGTGGCGTCTTTCCCTGATTTCATGGGGCACCTGGCAAAAAAATTATTTCAGGACGATATTAGAACCTGGATAACTAACAGGACATGGAGGAGCTGGGAACAGAACCCATAAAAAGACCAGAGTGTTAACTCTCAGCACTTACCAATTTTTTAGAGATCAAGATCACCTGGGAAGTAAACTAGTCTTTTCGGCATTAACAGATGTTTAATATTATTATGGTAATTTGCAAAACAGTTGCAAAGTCAGGACCTGAAAATACCAGTCCCTGGCCACACCAAGTAAGCAGAAGACATCCTTTAACCAGATAAGTTATGTTCTGACATGAGCTTCCAAAAGAAAGACAAGTCAATGCAACAAAAACAAAAAGAAGTCATCATTTCATTTAAAATGAATGAAGGAAGAAAGTGAAAAAAAAAGAGAGGAACCAGGAACATCCATGCCCACTTTTAACATTGCCACAATTAGTTAACATGGTCATATTCATATTCCCATCAAGACGTGTAGTTCATTTCCTCACCTCCTGAATTTGAACTGACCAACAGAGTGCAGCATGAAATGACACTGCAATTTCTGAGCCCAAGCTTCAAGAGGCCTTGCAATCTCCACTCTTACCCTGTTGGAACCTAACCATGATGCAAAGAAGCCAAGCCATTCTGGAGGAGAGGCTATATCAAGCTGACAGCCCTAGCTCAGTGCTAAGCATGTGAACAAGGCTGTCCAGGTCCAACCACCACTTAGCTAACACGCCAAATGACCACAAACACGAGCAAATCCAGCCAATGCCATGTGAAATAAGAGATAGGCTGTGACAAATGAGCCCCGCCTAAATTGTCAACCCACTTAAATCATAAGCAAATAAAAGCAGTTGATCCTTGAACAACATAGGTTTGAACTTTGAGGGTCCACTTACACAGTTTTTCATCCAAACAGATAAAAGATACAGTGTTCTTGGGATGCAAAACTGCCTATCAAGAGGGCCGACTTTTCCTGTATGTGATTCTACAAGGCCAACTGAAGAACCTAAGTATGTTCAGATTTGATTATATGCAAGCAGTCCTGGAATCAATCCCCTGAATATACCAAGGGTTTTAAGTCACTAAGTTTTGACATGGTCTGTTCCACAGCAATAGATAACTGAAACACAAGCAGCTCTCCAACTAATTCAAAACCAACTGACCCACTCTGCTGGGCACGGTGGCTCACACCTATAATCCCGGCGGTTTGGAAGGCAGAGGCAAGAGGACTTCCAGAGGTTCCAGACCAGCCTGGGCAACATGATGAGACCGCATCTCTACAATAAATCAAAAAATTAGCCAAGCGTGGTGCCATGCATCTGTAGTTCCAGCTACTTAGAAGGCTCACCTGAGCCTAATAGGCCAAACCTGCGGTGGCGCTCACCTGTAGTCCCAGTTACTTGGAAGGCTGAGGTGAAAGGATCACCTGAGCCCCGCAGATCAGTGAAGTATGTCACTGCACTCCAGCCTGGGCGACAGAATGAGACTCAAGAGGATTGCCTGAGCCCAGGGGTTCGAGACCAGCCTGGGCAATTCAGCAAGACTTCGTCTCTACAATAAATCAAAAACGTAGGCGTGCAACTGAGCTTCCAGCTACTTGGAAGGCTGAGGCGGGAAGATCACCTTAGCCTATCAGGTCGAGGCTGCAGTGGCCATGAGCATGCCACTGCACTCCAGCCTGGGTGACGGAGTGAGACTCCAACTCAAAAAAAAAAAAAAAAACCACACACACACACACACACACACCACTACACCTCCAAAAGATTAACCAAAATTAAAAGGACTGATAATACTTAGTCAAAGATGTAGCACAACCAGAACTCTCATACACTCCTGGCAAAAGAATAAATTAATACAACCACTTAGAAAAACTCACAGTAGGGCAACCTCTTTCAGGTCCCCTCACAGTACTTACTAAAACTAAGCATACATATTCTATGACCTAGTAATCCTACTTCTGGGTATATAATCCATTGACAAGAGTGCTTATGTTGGTGAAAAGACATGAACAGGAATATTCATAGTAGTATTATTCATAATCATTCAAACCTGGAAACAATTCAATAAAAAAATTATGGTGTAGTCAGACAATGAACTGTTACACAAGAATAAACCAATCCTGCAAACTGACAAGCAACCATGTGAAAAAATAAACTATGCTTATAAACAACTACATTCATGCATCTCAAAGACAACACTGAACAAAAAGACACAAAAGACCATATATTGTTCTCCTAAAATGAAATTAAAAAACAGGTAACACTAATCTATGGTAACAAGTTAGAACAGTGATTCCCTTTGGAAGTCATTTATGATAAAGAGATTCTTGAGCATGTGTGATGTTTGAATAGATTTACTTCCAGAGAAAACTGTCTAAGCAGGATTATTTTAGGGGACAGCTTATAAGTGACTTGATGGAAGCTGCTTTTTGTGTTCCTGCCCATCCAGCCAACCAGCAGATGCTGCCAGGCTCAGTTCTGCTTTAGAAAGGACATGCTCTAACTCCTACACTGGTGGGTACAGCCTGGCCCTCTGTGGCTCCATGACCAAGTCAGTGCCTTAGTTAGGACCTCATTGTCTCCACTGGCCTCCTTACCAGACATATTATGACAAGGGTTATCTTTGAAAAATATAAATATGATGGACTTACACACACTCCTACATGCATACACACACCTCCTTTCCACCCTTCAATGACTTGCTACTGCCAACAGGATAAATTCTACATCTGGCCAAGCGCAGTGGCTCACGCCTATAATCCCAGCACTTTGGGAGGCCAAGGAGAGAGGACTGCCAGAGCCCACAAGTTCAAGACCAGCCTGAGCAGCTTGGTGGACCTCATCTCTACAATAAATTTGTTTTTAAAGTTAGCTAGGCTTGGTGGTGCACGCCTGTAGTTCCAGCTACTTAGAAGGCTGAGGAGGAAGGATCACCTGTGCCCAGCAGGTCAAGGCTGCGGTTGCTGTGAGTGTGCCACAGCACTCCAGCCTGTGCAACAGAGTGAGACTCCAACTCAAAAAAAAAAAGATAAATCTCACTTAAGAATGTCCTTGATGAAGCAAATAATTTTATTAAATTTCCACCCTTGAGGTCTTTTTAATATTCTAAGTGACAAAATGGCAAGTCTAACATACTTCTGCTGCATGAACAATTGTCTTGAGGAAAAGCACTGGTGCACTGAGCTACCGGTTGCATTGCCTGCCTTTTCATGGCAAACTACTATCACTTGAGTAAACACCAACAGGCAAACTATGGTTATTCGGACTTGGGTAGATGGTGATATTTTTTGCAGAAATGAACCAAAGAAGCCTGTTACTTCGAATAAAGATATTTCTTGCCAATGATAAAATTCAAGCTCTTAACTGAAAATCAGAATTTTGAAAACAATGTATTCGCTACTGTGAGCCTGACAGCTTCTCAATACTTAAGGTTTTCCCAATGGTGGTAATATTAATGAATGTGATTTTTAAAAAATATTATATAATGAACGTGTCAAACATTTGGAAAACCTGCATAATTCAGTGAACCAGTATTTCCCAATGGCCAATTCACGATGCTTCCAAATCATACATGGGTAAAAGATCCATTCAATGTACATGACAGACAAGTGGATTTTATTGTCACCAAGAAGAAAAGCTCATTTAACATGGTTTCAGGTTGACATTGCAAGTAACCTTTAAGAAACTACCAGGCCAAGCGCAGTGGCTCATAATTATAATCTAAACACTTTGGGAGGCCAAGGCAGGAGAATGGCCAAGATCAGCCTGGGCAACATATAGTGAGACAGCATCTCTACAAAATAAACAAAATTTATCTGAGCATGGTGGTGCACATGCCTGCCTGTAGTCCCAGTTGCTGGATAGGCTGTGAGGTATAAGGATAACTTGAGCCTAGGAGGCAGACCCTGCAGTGAGTCAAGATCACACCACTGCACTCCAGCCTGGGTGAGAATGGGACCCCAACTCGGGGGGGGGGGGGAAGAAACTACCACCTCTTGTGTTTTGGTATCATATCAAATAATTACCTGATAATTACCTGAAAAGGATATTAACGTATCAAATAATTACCTGAAAAGGATATTAAAATATTCTTCTCTCTTCCAAGTATTTATTTCTGAAGCTGGATTTTCTTCAAATATTTCAACCAAGATACTGACTTCAACAGACTGACTATAGATGCTGATATAAAAATATAGCTGTCTTCTATAAAGTTGGACATTATAAAGATTTGCGAAAATATAAAGCAAAGTCCCTTATCTTTTTTTTTTTTCCTGATTTGGAGTCTTACTCTGTCACCCAGGCTGGAGTGCAGTGGCACACTCACGGTCACCCCAGCGTCGATCTGCTGGGCTCTGACAATCCTTCTGCCTCAGTCTTCCAAGTAGCTGGAACTACAGATGCACGCTATCACGCCCAGCTAATTTTTGATTTATTGTAGAAACAAGGTCTCACCAAGTTGTCCAGGCTGGTGTTGAACCTGCAGGCTCAGACAATTCACTCACCTCAGCCTCACAAAGTGCTGGGATTACAGGCTGAGCCACCAAGCCTGGCCTAAATGTTTTTATTTATTTTAATATTTAAAAAAATAAAATATTTTCATTTAATAATGTGGTATATATTTAATATGTGAAAAGTTTATTTGTTATATCAATGAATTAATAAATATTTTCTTAGTGTTAATTGACAATAAAGTTAAATACTGATAAATACCACCCATGTACGTTCCTTTGGGTCCATAATAGTTTCTTTCTCTTTTTTGGGTTGGAGTCTCACTCTGTCGCCCAGACTGGAATGCAGTGGCCACTTCCGGCCACCGCAGCCTCGACCTGCTGGGCTCCAGCGATCCTTCCGCCTCAGCTTTCCAAGTAGCTGGAACTACAGGCGCGCGCTACCACGCCCGGCTCATTTTTTGATTTGTTGTAGAGATGAGGTCTCGTCAAGTTGCCCAGGTGGGTCTCAAACCCGTGGGCTCAGGCAATCCACTCACCTCGGCCTCCCAAAGTGCTGGGATTACAGGCTGAGCCACCGAGCCCGGCCCATAAGTTTCTAAAAGAGTAAAGAAGCAAGGCATGGCAGCTCATGCCTGTAATCCCAGCACTTTGAGAGGCAGAGGTGAGAGGACTGCCTGAACCCAGGTGTTCGAGACCAGACTGGACAATTTAGCAAGACTTCGTCTCTACAATAAATCAAAAACTTAGCTAGGCATGGTGGCACACACCTGTGGTTCTAGCTACTTGGAAGGCTGAGGGAGAAAGATTGCCTGAGCCCAGAAGGTCTAGGGGTGGGGTGGCTGTGAGCATGCTACTGCACTCCAGTCTAGGTGACAGGGTGAGATGCCTACTCAAAAAAAAAAGAATAAAGAGGTTAGAGACCAGAAAGATTGAGAGCTCCTGCCCAACTTGTCCTCTGAGTCTCTGCTCCTCTTCTTTAGGTAAAGTTAATCTGTTGTAATTATTTGCTTACAATGGAAAGTAAAGACTATCCTCTTTCTCCTTTTTTTTTCTTTTTTTTTTGAGTTGGAGTCTCACTCTGCCGCCCTGCTGGAATGCAGTGGCACGCTCACAGCCACTGAAGCCTTGACCAGCTGGACTCAGGCAATACATCCACCTCAGTCTTCCAAGTAGCTGGAACTACAGGAGTGTACCACCACACCCGGCTAATTTTTTTATTTACTGTAGAGATGAGGTCTTACCAAGTTGCCAAGATTGGTCTTGAACCCATAGACTCAGGCCCGCTCGCCTCCGCCTCCCAAAGTGCTGGGATTAAAGGTGTTCCGGCTGACTACCTCCTTCCAAGGTACTTAATTAATGGTGTGTTGAATAAACAAGGCTAAAATGTAATCCAATGCTGAGTACTCCACTGTAAATACACATGGCTGAAGTTAATAATTCAAAGTGGTTATTCTGTGTATATCCACCAAGTCCCCTCTCAAAACTTGAAATAAGAGTGGGTGAGAATGTAAATTGCATTTATTTTTGGAAGGCAATTTTACAATACCTAAACAAATTACAAATGTATATGACCCATAGAAACTTATCTTAATAGATATTATCCCAAATATGCAAAATGACATATATACCAGGTTACTAATGAGCGCTGTTTGTAACTGCAAAAGACTGGGGGCGAAATTAAAATGTCTTTTAATAAGAGAATGATAAACAATGCAGCCAGTCATGGTGGCTCACGCCTGTAATCCCAATACTTTGGGAGGCAGAGGCGAGAAGATTGCCTGAGCCCAGGGATTTGAGACCAGCCTGAGCAATCTGGCAAGACCTTGACTCTATAATAAATCAAAAAATTAAGCCGGGCTTGGTGGCTCAGCCTGTAATCCCGCGCCTTTGGGAGGCTGAGGTGAGTGGACTGCCTGAGCCCACGGGTTCAAGACCTGCCTGGGCAGGCGAGACCTCATCTCTACAATAAATCAAAAAATTAGCCGGGCGTGGTAGCGCGTGCCTGTAATTCCGGCTACTCAGAAGGCTGAGGCGGAAGGATCGCTGGAGCCCAGCAAGTCGAGGCTGCGGTGGCCAGGAGCGGCCACTGCACTCCAGTCTGGGTGACAGAGACTCCAACTCAAAAAAAAAAAAAGAAAAAAAATTAGCCAGGTGTGGTAGCATGAACCTGTAGTTCCAACTACTTGGAAGGCTGAGGAAGAAGATCATCTGAGCTCAGCAGGTTGAGGTTGAGGTAGCCATGAGCATGCTACTGCACTCCAGTCTGGGGGACACAGTGAGATTCCGATTAAAAAAAAATGTACATAGAAGTTTTGTTAGCTACCTGATTAATGATTAAGTATAGTGAAGTTATTTAACAAAAATTTCAACCGAAATACAAAAAGAGACATCACCCAAAGAAAATGTCACAAAGCTCAGGAAAAGAGAGCCCACTACCCAACTAGAAACCAATCAACACCAGTGGAGAACAAGTCTACTAGAGTCCTTACAAGTTTCAGAGTTGATTTACAGCCTGTTTATCCTTTCTTCAAAAATTGCTAATACTGTTTTTGTCTTCAATTAAAAAGAAACACACCAGGCCCAGTAGCTCATGCCTATAATCCCAGTACTTTGGGAGATGGAGGCGAGAGGATTGTCTGAGCCCAGGGGTTCGAGACCAGTCTTGGCAACTTGGCAAGCCCTCATCTCGAACTCATGGGCTCAGGGAATCCTCTTGCCTCGGCTTCCCAAAGTGCTGGGATTGCAGGCTTGAGCCACCATGCCCGGCTGAGATCTTGCCTCTATAATTTAAAAAAAAAAAAGCTGGGCGCGGTAGCCCAAGCTTGTAATCCCAGCACTCTGGGAAGGCTACGGCGAGAGGATTGCCTAAACTCAGGGGTTTGAGACAAGCCTGGGCAACTTGGTAAGACCTCATCTCTACAATAAATAAAAAAATTAGCCAGGTATGGTGGCACTTGCCTGTAGTTTCAGCTACCTGGAAGGCTGAGGCGGAAGTATCACCTGAGCCCAGCAGGTTAAGGCTGTGATAACCATGAGCGTACCACTGCACTTCCAGCCTGGGTGACAGAGTGAGACTCCAATTCAAAAAATAAATAAATAAAACATGTTCTTTATAAATAAAAATAAGCAAAAAGAAAAAGTCATGCCATAACCTCTTCCATAATCTTTTTATCTTAGTAAGTTCTTTGAAGGCAGCTCATATCTCCAAGGAATACATGTCCATCTCTTCTAAAACTGATCAAAGAAAGTCCCAGCAAGAAGGAAAGGAAAAAAAAAAATGTGTTTAATTCAATAAGAGTAACATATAAGTTTGTTTTTCAATATTTTTACATTTTACCATTTGAATAAATCCAGGGTCAGAATAACTGTACATTCCATCTTTATGAATCCTTCTTGTTGGTTAATAATAAATTTTCTGCAGTTTTTCCAGTGTCCCTAAAATTTCTTGCTATAGTAGGGACAAGGTTCTGCTTTTCCAATTACTAAATCAGGTAGTAAACACAACATATTTACTCTGTATGCACACTAATACTCTATTTTAACTTATTTTTAACTTAAATTCGTTCTGCTCATCTGCCATCTCTTATGTTGAGGTCCTACCCAATGATATCAATAGTCTTCACAAATTTATGGATAGCTAAATGTACATGAAATAACTGTCTCTTCAAAATATCCTACATAAACACTAAATTCAAACACATGCAAAATAATTCCAGCATCATATAATTTGCCCACAAGCATGCAAGTGTAAGGCTCACCTGACCTTTAGTTCAGATGTATTACCTCATCCATCCAAGTGAAGTATTAACTGTATTTATCATCCTCCTTTTTAAGTGTCTGAAGTTGCCGATCACGGTGGCTCACACCTGTAATTCCAGCACTTTGGGAAGCTGAGGTGAGAGGATTGCCTGAGCCCACAGGCTCGAGACCAGCCTGGGCACCATGGCAAGACCTCGTCTCTACAATAAATCAAAAAATTAGCTAGGAGTGGTGGCACACGCCTGTGGTTCCCACTACTTGGAAGGCTGAGGTGAAAGAATTGCCTGAGCCCAGCAGGTTGAGGCTGCAGTGGCCGTGAGCATGCCACTGCATTCCAGCCTGGGCAACAAAGTGAAACTCCGACTCAAAAAAAAAGAAAAAAAAGTGTTTGGAGCTAAACTAAGAATCTGCAATGGCATAATGATATAACGGACATTGGAGACTTGAGCTGGGGAAAGGGGTAAAGTGATAAAAATAACCTATTAGCCAGGCTCAGTGGCTCAGCCTGTAATCCCGCACCTTTGGGAGGCTGAGGTGAGTGGATTGCCTGAGCCCGTGAGTTCGAGACCCGCCTGGGCAGCGAGACCTCATCTCTACAATAAATAAAAAAAATCAGCTGGGCATGGTAGTGCATGCCTGTAATTCCGGCTACTTGGAATGCTGAGGTGGAAGGATCGCCGGAGCCCAGCAGGTCGAGGCTGTGGTGGCCGGGAGCGGCCACGGCACTCCAGTCTAGGCGACAGAGTGAGACCCCAACTCAAAAATAAAATAAAATAAAAATAACCTATTGATCACAATGTACACTTAAAGCCCAGACTTCTTCCCCCACATACAATGCATCCACGTAACCCAAAACTATTTGTGCCCCCTAAAACTATTGAAATAAGGGAAAAAAGAACTGTATTGATCAAGTGTAATTTGGAGACATTGGAGAAAGGATAGTGGATAGCATGTAGCAATTTGCCTGGGTGAGAGAAAAATTATCTCTTTCACTGCCCTGAGCCCAGACTCTAACAAAGTTTCAGCAAAAGTCAAATAAAATTCTCAGAACAGTTCTGACCTTTCACTGGACTCTGTGTCTTAATTAAGTAGTCTGGGTGATAGTGCAAAAATTTGAAGCTATTTTTCTTCTTCCTTACTTTGAAAAGTTGAATACTGACTGTCTTAACTATTAAAATCCCTGTAGGTTTCAATTCTATAGGAGCTCTACATGGTTCTAAATTTAGCCAAGTAACAGAAATAGTTGGAAGGCACACAATTCATTTTAATATCTTCATTTTCATGTTAGCAGGCAGCTAATTTCTTAAGTAATCTTAAAGCAGTCAGCCATATAAGAATATATAAGCCATGTAATCAACTGATAGGTTAGTAATGTTGTTAATTAAAATACTAACTATGACTTCTGGAAATAACCACCTTTCCCTCTTCAAAAGAAAATTCTATATTTCCTGCACAGAGATAATATGTAGGATTTTAAGTATTTCAACGGAACATATTAATAACACAGCATCATCTTCCTTACAGTTTATTTATATGTTTCCACATCAAGGGAATATGGAGATAGGTTTAATGGGTTTCACCTTCAGTGCAAAATATTTTTGCAGAGACCCTGACATGCCTTATTTCATGCAGCGTCCCAAAGCAGTACATTCTCAAACTGTTGAACCATAAGTGATTCTGGTGACCCAGATCCCAATTTGAAGGCTAATCCTATTTTGGACGTTCTAAAACATCAGATTTCATGAAGAGTCATAAAACCATACTCCAACAGAGATGTTCAATGAATTAAACACCCTAACTTCTTATCAGTTACCCATATTGTATTCATAGACCAATATGTAAAATATATATACAAACAAATACAGGATGCAGGTTCAAAGCACAAAGTATGAGAAATGTGGAATTAGAGGTTTCCCTAAGATTTTAATTCAGACAGCAGAAAATACAAAGACAAAACCTTTTTTTTTTGAGTTGGAGTCTCACTCTGTCACCCAGACTAGAAGGAGGTGGCACACTCACAGCCACCGCAGCCTCGACCTGCTGGGCTCAGGCGATCCTTCCACCTCAGCCTTCCATGTAGCTGGAACCACAGGTGTGCGCCATCACTCCCAGCTAACTTTTGATTTCTTGTAGAGACGAGGTCTCCCCAAGTTGCTCAAGTGGGTCTCAAACCCATGGGCTCAGGCAATCCACTCATCTCAGCCTCCTAAAGTGCTGGGATTACAGGCTGAGCCACCCAAGCCCAGCAACTTTTTTTTTATTAATTGTAGAGATGAGGTCTTGCCAAGTTGCCCAGGCTGGTCTCGAACCCATAGGCTCAGGCAATAAATCAAAAAATTAGCTGGGAGTGGTGGCATGCGCCTGTGGTTCCCGCTACTTGGAAGGTTAAGGTGGAAGAATCTCCTGAGCCCAGCAGGTCAAGGCTGCAGTGGCCGTGAGCATGCCACTGTATTCCAGCCTGGGCAACAGAGTGAGACTCCGACTCAAAAAAAAGAAAAAAAAGTGTTTGGAGCTAAACTAAGGATCTGCAATGGCATAATGATATAACGGACACTGGAGACTTGGGCTGGGCAAAGGGGTAAAGTGTTAAAAATAACCTATTGACCACAATGTACACAGGTGGGAGTGATGGTACACTTAAAGCCCAGACTTCTTCCCCCACTTAACCCAAACTATGCATCCACGTAACCCAAAACTATTTGTACCCCCTAAAACTATTGAAATAAGGAAAAAAAGATCTGTATTGATCAAGTGTTATTAATTGTAGAGATGAGGTCTCACCAAGTTGCCCAGGCTGGTCTCGAACCCATAGGCTCAGGCAATAAATCAAAAAATTAGCTGGGAGTGGTGGCATGTGCCTGTGGTTCTCTCTACTTAGAAGGCTGAGGCAGAAGAATCGCCTGAGCCCAGCAGGTCAAGGCTGCCCAGTCTCCCAAAGTGCTGAGATTACAGGTATGAGCTACTCCACCTGGCCTGAGGAAAACAATTCTTAAATGACTACAGCCTGAATTATATGACAGAAGGACATGAAAATTTATTTTCCCCTTCACATGTCACCACCACCAAGTGAGGAGATAAAAAATAGAATAGCAATCTTCTGTGCAATACCCCATCTCCCAACACAAGTCACCACAGCCGCCTATAAATTATTCTGTGAGCCGGTCTTGGTGGCTCAGTCTGTATTCCCGCGCTTTGGGAGGCTGAGGTGAGTGGATTGCCTAAGCCCACGGGTTCAAGACCCGCCTGGGCAACTTGGTAAGACCTCATCTCTACAATAAATCAAAAAATTAGCCGGGCGTGGTAGCGCGCGCCTGTAGTTCCAGCTACTTGGAAGGCTAAGGCAGAAGGATCGCTGGAGCCCAGGAGGTCGAGGCTGCGGTGGCCGGGAGCGTACCACTGCACTCCAGTCTGGGCGACAGAGTGAGACTCCAAATCAGGAAAAAAAAATTATTCTGTAAAATAATTTAGTTTAGACACTTTATTACCCGAGAAAATCTAGGAAGACAGAAGATCTCAGATCTGGGATCCACACTGGAAATAATTTACTTTTCACTGGAAATAACTGATCTTATAAAAATAACAAAGGACAGATAAAAACCAATTTCCCTTTACAGGAACCATTCCCCAATAAAGAAATCAGGGTTCCTTGCATAAAGTATTGATTCTGGGTCTGGGGTAAGTAAAGTACAAAGTGAGCCCAGAACACCTTGCTGTGCCAGAGTATAAGTAAGTTATCAAAACCTGACAAGAACATGTCAAAAGGACATAGAGGCCAGTTTGAACAGTTCCCTCTGACCAAACTTAGGATAATTTTATTATTTGCTTATTTTCATAGAGATGAGGTCTCGCTAGGTTGCCTAGGGTGGTCTTGAACTCCTGGGCTCGAGCAATCCTTTCGCCTTGGTCTCCCAAAGTGCTGGGATTACAGGTGTGAGCCACCATGCCCGGGCCAATTTTATTATTTTTAATAGTAAATATTATTGACATTTTAATACTGACAGCAATGGATTGTAACTTGGTGAATTTTTGTTTTTTTTTTTGTAATATCAAATCTATAGTGATCCTCAAAAACAAAAAGGAGAAAAGCTCTTCTCTTTAAAACAGAACCAAGACTGGGCACAGTGGCTCTGCCTGTAAACCCAGCACTTTGGTAGGCCGAGGCAAGAGGATTGCCTGAGCCCGGAGGTTTCAGACCAGTCTGGGCAACATGGTGAGACCTCGTCTCTACAATAAATCACACACACACACACAAAAACTAGCGGGGCGTGGTGGCATGCGTTCAGTAGTTCCAGTTACTTGGAAGGTTGAGGAGGAAGGATCCCCTGAGTCCAGCAGGTCAAGGCTGTGGTGGCTGTGAGTGTGCCACTGCCACTGCACTCCAGCCTGGGGGACAGAGTGAAAGTGAGACTCTCCAACTCAAAAAAAAGAAAAAAAGAAAAGGACTGTTAGTAGTGGGAAATTGCCGGGGGTGGGTGGGGAGCAGTCAGGATTGGCAGCAATAGATTCTGCCAGGGGCGGGGCACACCTCATCAACAAGTATACCTACATAATGAACATTTGTATACTTAACCCTGAATTGTACTCCACATCTTAAAAAAAAAAAATTATCTGGGCATGGTGGCACATGCCTGTAGTTCCAGCTATCTGGAAGGCTGAGGCAGAAGGATCGCCTGAGCCCAGCAGGTGGAGGCTGCGGTGGCCGAGTATGGCACTGCACTCCAGCCTGGGCAACAGAGTGAGACTCTGACTCAAAAAATAAATAAACAAAAATAAAATAGTAAATGTAGAAGGACTGAGAGAATGTGAAAATCAGTAACTACCAATGGTGCTTGCATCAATAGCACATATACTAAAATGAAAATGATACAAAGAAGATTACCATGGCCCCTACACAAGGATGACATACAAATTTATGAAGTGTTCCATAAACGAAAAAAAAGGCCTGGTACAGTGGCTCATGCCTGTGATCCCAGCATTTTGGGAGGCAGAGAAGAGAGGACAGCTTGAGCTCAGGAGTTCGAGACCAGCCTGGGCAACATACTGAGACCTCATCTCTAAGAAAAATTTTTAAAAATTAGCCAAGTGTGATGGCTTGCACCTGTAGTCCCAGCTACTTGAGAGGCCGAGGCAGAAGGATCGTCTCAGCCAGGAGGTTGAGACTGCAGTGAGCCAAGCATCAGAAAGGAAGGAAGGAAGGAAGGAAGGAAGGAAGGAAGGAAGGAAGGAAGGAAGGAAGGAAGGAAGGAAGGAAGGAAGGAAGGGAGGGAGGAAGGAAGGGAGGAAGGGAGGAAGGGAGGAAGGGAAAAGAAAAAAGAAACCATCAGGGTAATAACAGATACAGACAAGGATCATCAATGCACGCTAACACCACTGGGTAAAAGGTTAAGGAATAGAAGAGTCCAAAATCTTAAAAGAATCATCCCACAAGCTGGGCTCGGTGGCTCAGCCTGTAACCCTGTGCTTTGGGAGGCTGAGGTGAGTGGATTGCCTGAGCCCGCGGTTTCGAGATCCGCCTGGGCAACTTGGCGAGACCTCATCTCTACAATAAATCAAAAAATGAGGTGGGTGTAGTAGCGCACGCCTGTAGTTCCAGCTACTTGGAAGGCTGAGGCAGAAGGATCGCCGGAGCCCAGCAGGTCAAGGTTGCAGTGGCCAGGAGCGGCCACTGCACACCAGTCTGAGCGACAGTGAGACTCCAACTCAAAAAAAAAAAAAGAAACATCCCACAGATTGTTCCTTAATTACAAAAGGAAAACAATACCTTTATAATGAAGAAATCTAGGAGATATCAAATTAAGTGATCAAACTTAATATCACCAATAATGAGACAAAGTGACATTATGTGCACACATCACCTAGGTAGTTTTCTTCCCAAGTATATTTAACCTAAATGTAATCATGACACATCCAAATTGTATAGCATTCTTCAAAACAACTAGTACGGACACTTCAAAAATATTAATGACATGAAAAACAAAAAAGGGGGCCAGGTACAGTGGTTAACACCAGTAATCCCAGCACTTTGGGAGGCTGAGGGGGCAGCATCACTTAAGGCCAAGAGTTCAAAACCAGCCTAGGCAACATAGTGGGACCTTGTCTCTATAAAAAATAAAAGAGGTAGGGCTCAGTGGCTCAGCCTGTAATCCCAGCACTTTGGGAGGCTGAGACGAGTGGATTGCCTGAGTCCACAGATTCAAAACCAGCCCAGGCAACTTGGCAAGACCTTGTCTCTACAATAAATAAAAAAAAATTAGCCAGGTGTGGTAGCATGCGCCTGTAGTTCTAGCTACTTGGAAGGCTGAGGTGAAAGGATCGCCAGAGCCCAGCAGGTTGACGCAGGGGTGGCCTTGAGTGTGTCAAGGCACTAGAGGCTGGGTGACAGAGTGAAACTCCAGCTCAAACAAAAAAAAAAGAAAAAAAGAAAAAAGCCAGGCTCAGTGGCTCAGCCTGCAATTCCGCGCCTTTGGGAGGCTGAGGTGAGTGGATTGCCTGAGCCCG
>NW_007241413.1:190890-196009 GCF_000164805.1 Carlito syrichta
TCGGAAGGCTGAGGTGGAAGGATCGCTGGAGCCCAGCAGGTCGAGGCTGCGGTGGCCGGGAGCGGCCACTACACTCCAGTCTGGGCGACAGAGTGAGACTCCAACTCAAAAAAAAAAAATGAAAAAGAGAAATAGCCAGGTGTGGTGGCTCACACCTGTAATCCCAGCACTTTGGGAGGCCAAGATGGGAGGACTGCATAAACTCAGAGTTTAAAACCAGCCTGGGCAACTTAGCGAGTCCTTGTCTCTACAATAAATAAAAAAATTAGCTGGGTGTGGTGGTGTAGACCTGTAGTTCCAGCTACTTGGAATGCTGAAGCTGAACCCAGCAGGTCCAGACTGCAGTGGCCGTGAGCATGCCATAGCATTCTAGCCTGGGCGACAGTAAGACTCCAATAAAATTAAATATTTTTTGCCGGGCTTGGTGGCTCAGCCTGTAATCCTGCGCTTTGGGAGGCCGAGGTGAGTGAATTGCCTGAGCCTGCGGGTTCGAGACTGCCTGGGCAACTTGGCGAAACCCCATCTCTACAATAAATCAAAAAATCAGCCAGGCGTAGTAACACGTGCCTGTAATTCCAACTACTCGGAAGGCTAAGGCGGAAGGATCGCTGGAGCCCAGCAGGTCGAGACTGCGGTGGCCAGGAGCAGCCACTGCACTCCAGTCTGGGCCACAGAGTGAGACTCTGACTAAAAAAAAAAAAAAAAAAAAAAAAAAGAAAAAAATTAAATTAAATTTTTTTTTTTAAAAAGGAAAAAAGGAAAGAGAACTGTTCTGCATAAGAGACTACAAACAGCCAGGCTCGGTGGCTCAGCCTGTAATCCCGCGCTTTGGGAGGCTGAGGTAAGTGTACTGCCCAAGCCTGCAGGTTTGAGACCTGCCTGGGCAACTTGGCGAGACCTCATTTCTACAATAAATAAAAAAAATTAGCCAGGTGTGGTAGCGCGCGCCTGTAGTTCCAGCTACTTGGAAGGCTGAGGTGGAAGGATCGCCCAGCAGGTCGAGGTTGCAGTGGCTGGGAGCGACCACTGCACTCTAGTCTGGGTGACAGAGTGAGACTCCAACTCAAAAAAAAAAGAGAGACTACAAGCATATGCCAAATAAATGCAACATATGATCCTTGAATGAATCTGGGATAGAGGGGAAAGCTATAAAGTACATTGAGGTAACTAAAGAAATTTGAATATGAACTATTTATAATATCATTGTAAAATATTTTGAATGTGATTATGAGTTTGATAACAGTATTGTGGAAAACACTCTTGTTCTTAGGTGCTATATGCTTAAGAAATGTTGGGTGACGCATGCTAGTCTGTAATTTATTTCCTAATATACTAATAAAAAGTTCTAATAAACAGTCACACAATAAAAAACTATACATGAGCCGGGCTCGGTGGCTCAGCCTGTAATCCCCCGCCTTTGGGAGGCCGAGGTGAGTGAATTGCCTGAGCCTGCGGGTTCGAGACCCGCCTGGGCAGGCAAGACCTCATCTCTACAATAAATCAAAAAATTAGCCAGGCGTGGTAGTGCGCGTCTGTAGTTCCAGCTACTTGGAAGGCTGAGGCGGAAGGATCGCCGGAGCCCAGCAGGTGGAGGCTGCAGTGGCCGGGAGTGGCCACTGCACTCCAGTCTGGGCGACAGAGTGAGACTCCAACTCAAAAAAAAAAAAAAAAAACTGTACATGTGTGTAGGGAAGGGGGGGGGAAGTGAGAGGGAAGGAGGAAGAGAAAAAGAGGGAGGAAAAAAGGAAGCCTGCAAATGTGGCAAAATATTATTAACTGGCAAAAGTCATAGCCAGAAGTGGTGGCTCACACCTGTAATCCCAACACCTTGGAAGGCCAAGACGAGAGGACTGCCTGAGCCCATGGGTTTGAGACCAGCCTGGGTAACATGGCGAGACCTCATCTCTACATTAAATCAAAAAGTTAGCAGGGCATGGTGGCACATGCCTGTAGTTCCAGCTACTTGGAAGGCTGAGACTGTAGGATCACCGGAGCCCAGCAGGTTGACACTGGAGTAGCCATGAGCATGCCATTATTGCACTCCAGCCTGGGCGACAGAGACTCCAACTCAAAAAAAAAAAAAAAAATTGGCCCTGCATACCTGCATATATACTTCCCTCCAGCCATTCAAAATACTCCTCTCCATATATACCATAGTCTTCAATACACCCCTCTGTCTACTTCGAATGCCTTCCTACCCGTATACTTCCCCACCATACTTTGTTTGCCAAGTCATACAAGACCTCTATGCATCCATCCCTCCTATTCTCTCAACAGCTATTCAAACTTGTCTCTCTTTTCAGGGTCCCTATTCTACCAATCCACCTCACTCTAACAAACACACTAGCCTCCTCCCAAAAGTGTAAGTCCCCCACATCACAAGGAATATAAAAGTCAGAAGGCAGGAACTCCCTCAAATTCCTTGGTTCAGATACCAAACATTTCTCCTCACTCTTTTCCTGAACTTTTCCTTATCTTAATGAAAGGGATAATAATTTTTCTACCTCTACTTTGGATTTCATTTCTATATGCTCAAGAACTTTACTCTGTTATCACCACTGTCTACGGTCTTGCTCATTCCACTGAACATATAAGTATGCTCTAGTACCTCATCTTGAAAAACTTCCTTGGCAGGACGCAATGGCTCATGCCCATAATCCTAGCATTTGTGAGGCCAAGGTGGGAGGGTCACCTAAGGCTAAGGCTAGGAGTTTAAGACCAGCTTGGGGAACATGGCAAGACCTCATCTCCACAAAAACTTAAAAAAAAAATGCTGGCCAGATGCAGTGGTTCAGCCTGTAATCCCAGCACTTTGTGAGGCTGAGGTAAGAGGACTGCCTGAGCCTGGAGATTCGAGACCAGCCTGGGAAGCAACTTGGTGAGACTTTGTCTCTACATTAAATAAATCACAAAAACTAGCCAGGCATGGTGGCGTGCGTCTGTAGTTCCAGATACTTGGAAGGCCAAGGCGGAAGGTTCACATGAGCCCAGCAGGTTGAGGCTGTGGTCGCCATGAGCGTGCCACTGCACTCCAGCCTGGACAACAGAATGAGACTCCAATTAAAAAAAAAAAAAGGAAAACAAGGAGTAGTCTTTTTTTTTATACCACCAGCAGTTAAAATTATAGCCATTCGACCGGGTTCGATGACTCAGCCTGTAATCCCACGATTTGGGAGGCTGAGGTGAGTAAATTGCCTGAGCCCGCAAGTCCGAGACCCGCCTGGACAACTTGGTGAGACCTCATCCTACAATAAATCAAAAAAATTAGCCGGACATGATAGTGTGCACCTGTAGTTCCAGCTACTTGGAAGGCTGCGGCAGAAAGATCACCAGAGCCCAGCAGGTTGAGGCTGCGGTAGCTGGGAACATGCCACTGCACTCCAGTCTGGGTGACAGAGTAAGACCTCAACTCAAAAAAAAAAAAAAATTATAGCCATTCAAATGCTGGCTGAATTAATAAATCAATTCAAACTTTATATCCTCTGAAGAGCTGAATATAATTGTGCCATTTAGAGATAACGAGGGCTCCTCTGTACTCTAACATTACCTTTTATACCTCACTGTAACACTTATGAGCTCCTTAAGAGGACAATGTCTCATTTATCCTGGCATCCTTAGCGTGTAACACAATACCTAACAAATAGCCAGCATCTGATGTCTGAATGAATTAATAAAACCGCTCTTTTCGTGAATTTTCTTGATGTTAGGTCTTATTCTGGAAGCAGCTCTGTAAACCTGACTTGAAGATTCCTCTTAGTACTATAAAAATACAGAAGGACCAGAGAGAATCTTCTAACAGAGAACTGTCCTGAAAACACATAGGTGATGTTTATTCTTTCTTTTTTTTTTGAGTCAGAGTCTCACCCTGTCACCCAGGCTGGAGTGCAGTGGCACGCTCACAGCCACTGAAGCCTCGACCTGCTGGGATCCAGCGATCCTTCCGCCTCAGCCTCCCAAGGAGCTGGAACTACAGGCACGCGCTACCACGCCCAGATCATTTTTTGATTTATTGTAGAGATGAGGTCTAGCCAAGTTGCCCAGGCAGGTCTCGAACCCGCGGGCTCAGGCAACTCACTCACCTTGGCCTCCCAAAGCGCAGGATTATAGACTGAGCCACCGAGCCCGGCCTACAATTCTTAATTGAAAATCTTCCATCCATCCAGAAAGCCTCATGTGGCCAATCATATGCATATAAGTAAGGCTGAATTTGTGTGCCTTATTGTACATAATGAGCAAAATGCAAGACAGACAGCTGATAAAAGGCAGGACAGAATAGAGAAGGGACTCTCACGGTCTATAACATATTACAGACCTGAATAGATGCTATTACTCAACTGAAAGACACAATTATCATTTCCCAATCTATGGGAAAGAAAGAGACAGAAATACAGTTTTGAAAGCAACATTAACTCGAAAAAGAAGGGGGTAGAAAGGAAAAGAGCACATAGAGAAATAAAGGACCATTTTGTCTCTGACAATATTCACTTCAATAGTTCCCAGTTTTAACAACACTGGAGAACTTTATTCAGAGACTAGAAACTTGATGTTTAATAGCCACTGTTCTGTGAGATAGGTTACACTTGCTGACTGTGGCCACAAAACAGTACACTCCAGTTCCTTGGAAAGTATGTGCCCTAATATCTTCTGATACTATTTTTTCTCTTTTTTTTTCCCCCAGTCAGGATCTCACTCTGTTGTCCAGGCTGGAGTGAAGTGGCAGGATCACAGTCTCCACCTCCTGGGCTCAGGTGATCCTTCTGCCTCAACCTCCCAAGTAGCCGGAACTACAGGCATGCACCACCACGCCCAGCTAATTTTTTTTACTTTTTGTAGAGACAGGGTCTCATTATGTTGCCTAGGCTGGTCTCAAACTCCTGGGCTCAAGCAATCCTTCCACCTCGGTCTCCCAAAGTGCTGGAATTAGAGGCGTGAGTCACTGCACCTGGCCAATCTGCTAATACTTTTTTGTCCTCTTTTGAATTACCTATTAAGTATGGGTGGAATAAAATACTGAAGTTAGCCTAAGAATCCATGAAATGGAGCTTCAATCTCAAGTGTTTACATCTTTTTTTTTTTTTGAGTTGGAGTCTCACTCTGTCACCTAGACTGGAGTGCAGTG
>NW_007241413.1:196400-202000 GCF_000164805.1 Carlito syrichta
CACTCCAGTCTGGGCGACAGTGAGACTCCAACTCAAAAAAAATAAAATAAAATAAAAATATAAATTAAAAAATAAGAAATATTACTGTACTTAACCCTAAGGAGTGACTCCAAAGGAATACCACCAAAAATCAGTTTTCCTCTACCCTAAAAAGAAACAGACCATGGACCCCATTTTCCATATGAAGACACTGACTCAGCAGAGTTATTTTATTTCTTTTTGAGTTGGCATCTCACTCTGTCGCCCAGGCTGGAGTACAGTGGCACGCTTATAAGCACCGCAGCCTCGACCTGCTGGACTCTGGTGATCCTTCCACCTCAGCCTTCCAAGTAGCTGGAACTACAGGCGCAAGCCACCATGCCCAGCTAATTTTCTGAATTATTGTAGAGATGAGGTCTCACCAAGTTGGCCCAGGTTGGTCTCAAACCTCTGAGCTCAGGCAATCTTCTCGCCTCGGCCTCCCAAAGTGCTGGGATTATAGACTTGAGCCACCATGCCTGGCTTCAGCAGATTATTAATGAGTGTGGATAACTCAGCAAAGCCTCAGAGAACTTCCAATAGGGTTAAGAATTCAGAGTTTTAATCATTGGGCTTTGATTTTACTCTTACAAACCCTATGCAAAAACCAAACAGATGTGTATTCTTTCAATAGCACTCCTATAGTACTGGTCAAATCTGCTTAATAGTTCAGTCATCATACTCATTCGATTAAGAAAAGGAAAAATATCATTCAGGGAAAATATTTCAAGAGCAAACCCTCTTAGTTTTCCACTTCTTCCTAGTCAAAAATACTGCTAGTACAAAGAATAAAACACAAAGAAATTTAAACTAGATAACTATGAAGTGAAAAGGAGAACTGGAAAAGGCTAAAGAATGGTAAGGACGCATGGGCAAAAACTTAATTCAGGGCTTCGGTTATCAGCCTTAGTACTCTGATTCAAATCAAAACTCAAGAACAATGATCTCTCCTGGATACAGTGTCAGCTAAGAAGAGCAAAACAACTGGCAAAATTACAATCCAGACCATATACCTCTAGAACATGTGTCTTAAATCATTTAGTTTCTTTTTTTCCCAACAGCTGGTAGAGGAATAAGACAAACATCACATGTGCTGGAGAGCTCTTTTTGCACTGGAGAGATCACACTCCTAGCAAACTTAACTTCACTGTGAGCAAAAACTCAGAATGGAATGTATGGAGGGAAACATAAGGGGAAAACAAAGAGGAAATCAGCTTTGTGGAAGGTGGTTCAAAAGAGGCTAAATGAGAGGTTTTGGATGCCCAGAAAGGGCTCCAGGACATGACACCTAAACCAGTGATGGTTTTTGTTGTGGTGGTGGTGGTTTTGAGGTAGAGAGGTGATCAGGGAGAAACAATGGTGTATGCAAAGGAAGCAAAGTAAGAGAACAGTGATGGTGAAAGAACAAGAAACTCATAAGTAGCTGAAGCCTAACCCTGACAACAAAGGGAAAAAAAACAAAATATAAGGCAGGTGAGGTACAGCGGCCAGATTAAAAAAAAAACCCCAAGTCTTTTTGTACCAAAGCAATAAAAAGACACTAAAAAGCTTTAAGTAGGACAAAATAACAGATGTTTTTTCTTTGGCAGAAGAGTACAAAACTAAATGAAAGTTGGAGAGAGTCGGGCATGGTGGTTCATGCCTGTAATCCCAGCACTCTGGAGGCCGAGGCAAGGAGACTACATGAGTCCAGGGGTTTGAGACCAGCCTGGGCAACTTGGCGAGACTTGTCTCTACAATAAACCAAAAAATTGGCTGAACATGTTGGTGCGCGCCTGTAGTTCCAGTTACTTGGAAGGCCAAGGTGGAAGGATCACCTAAGTCAAGCAGCCGAGGCTGTAGCGGCCATGAGCATACTACTGCACTCCAGCCTGGGCAACAGAGTGAGACGTTGATTCAAAACCCAAAAAAAAGAAATTAAAACACCCAGGTTTCTGGTGTATAAAATTAGGTGGTATCGACCGGGCTCGGTGACTCAGCCTGTAATCCCGCGCATTTGGGAGGCTGAGGTGAGTGGACTGCCTGAGACCCGCCTGGGCAGCGAGACCTCATCTCTACAATAAATCAAAAAATTAGCCGGGCGTGGTAGCACGCCTGTAGTTCCAGCTACTTGGAAGGCTGAGGCGGAAGGATAGCCGGAGGCCAGCAGTTTGAGACTGCGGTGGCCAGGAGCGGCCACTGCACTCTAGTCTGGGCGACAGAGTGAGACTTCAACTCAAAAAAAAAAAAAAATTAGGTGGTATCATAGACAGGAAAAAACACAGGAGGAAAAACTGATTTCCATAGAAAAATTGTTTTTACTTTGGTCATGTTAAACTTGAGGTTATATGTGAAAGCCAAGTGAAGAAGTTCGAGACCAGTGAATAAAGGAACCTAAAGCTCAGGTAAGAGATCAGACCTGGAGTCAGAGACTGATTAATTGTCAGTTTATAGCAAGAGATGCTAACCAAAGGCATCAGAGTGGATGAGACTGTCAGAATGTGTGGAGGTAGCTATGTTTTTCAAAACGTCATCTGGGACAATTGACCAGAGACACCTAAAATACTTGTTAAAAATACAAATTTATAGCTGGGCTCAGTGGCTCAGCCTGTAATCCCGCACCTTTAGGAGGCTGAGGTGAGTGGATTGCCTGAGCCCGCGGGTTCGAGACCTGCCTGGGCAGGCGAGACCTCATCTCTACAATAAATCAAAAAAATTAGCCGGGCGTGGTAGCGTGCGCCTGTAGTTCCAGCTACTTGGAAGGCTGAGGCAGAAGGATTGCCGGAGCCCAGCAGATCGAGGCTGCGGTGGCCAGGAGCAGCCACTGCACTCCAGTCTGGGCGACAGTAAGACTCCAACTCAAAAAAAAAAAAAAAAAAAATTTCTAATGCAGAAAAAGACTAAAAACACACATGAATCAACCCAAAGATCAAAAGAAAGACAACAAACAAACAAAAGCAACAATAACAACAAAATACAAATTTCTGACCAGACACAGTGGCTCACACCTATAATCCTAGCACTTTGGGAAGCCAAACTGAAAGGATTCGAGAACAGACAGGGCAACTTGGCGAGATCCCTTCGCTACAATAAATCAAAAAATTAGCTGGGCGTAGTAGCGTGAGCCTGTAGTTCCAGCTACTTGGAAGGCTGAGGCGGAAGTATCACCTGAGCCCAGCAGACTGAGGCTGCAGTGAGTATGCAATTACACTCCAACCTGGGCAACAGAGACAACAACTCACAAAAAACAAAAAAACTGAGTTCCTTTAAACCCTGCTGGTGACCTCACTCATCTTTACATTTTAAGTTCTATAGGACAAAGACCTCAGCTGAGATCTTTTGGGACCTCAAAGTAATGGTATGAGTGCAAAACTATAGTTTTTTTACTTCCTTACAAAAAGTTTTGAGGTGTTCAATTTTTTTAAAAAGCTGTAAAATACTATTAATGCCAACAGAGAAATAGAAAAAACAGAACACTAGTTTAAGTTAGGGAAGGAACCTTATGAGGGCATTTAACAACTAGATAGCTACATTATTCCCTCCAAGAAAATACAGGTTGAGTATCCTTAACACAAAATGCTTGGGACCAGAAGTGTTTTGGATTTCAAATTTTTAAATATTTTTGAATATTTGCATATAATGAGATATTTTATGGAGAAGACCCAAGTCTAAACATGAAATTAACCTCTATTTCATATCTTATACATCTAGGCTGAAGATAATCTTACATAATATTTTATTTTGAGTCGGAGTCTCACTCTGTTGTCCATGCTTGAGTGCAGCAGCATGCTCACGGCCACCACAGCCTCGACCTGCTGGGCTCAGGTGATCCTTCCGCCTCAGTCTTCCAAGTAGCTGGAACTACAGGCGCGTGCCACCATGTCCAGCTTATTTCATTATTTATTTTTTATTATCTTATTATTATTATTTATTGTAGAGATGAGGTCTCACCAAGTTACATAGGCTGGTCAGGAATGCCCTGAGTTTAGGCAATTCTCTCGCCTCAGCCACCCAGAGCTGGGATTACAGGCTTCAGCCACTGTGTGGGGCCTTATACAGTATTTTAAACCATTTGCAGCATAAAGCAAAGTTTTGATGTTTTGACTACATAAAGTCAAGGGTGGAATTTCTCACTAGGCATCACTACTGGCACTCAAAAAGTTTCAAATTTTGGAGCATTTAGGGTTTTAGATTTTCAGATTAGGGATGCTTACTTGTACTCAAAAGTTCTGAAAATTGTTTCCAGGAAAAAAATCAAGAAGTATTTGAGGCAAAGCATGGTGGTTCATGCCCATGATCCCAGCACGTTGGAAGGTGAAGGTGAAGGGATTTCCTGAGTCCAGAGGTTTGAGACAAGCCTGAGCAACTTGGCAACACCACATTTCTACAATAAATTAAAAAATTAGCCAGGCATGGTGGCACACGCCTGTGGTTCCAGCTACTTGGAAGGCTAAGGCAGAAGGATCACCTGAGCCCAGCAGGTCGAGGCCGAGGTGGCCATGAGCATGCCACTGCACTCTAATCTGGGTGACAGAGAAAGACTCCGACTCAAACAAAATAAAAAAATTCCAGCTGGGCTCGGTGGCTCAGCCTGTAATCCCGTGGCTTTGGGAGGCTGAGGTGAGTGGATTGCCTGAGCCAACGGGTTCGAGACTCGCCTGGGCAACTTGGCGAGACCTCACCTCTACAATAAATCAAAAATTAGCCGGGCATGGTAGCGTGTGCCTGTAGTTCCAGCTACTTGGAAGGCTGAGGTGGAAGGATCGCCGGAGCACAGCAGGTCGAGGTTGAGGTGGCTGGGAGTGGCCACTGCACTCCAGTCTGGGCGACAGAGTGAGACTCCAACTCAAAAAATAAAAATAAATAAATAAATAAATTCCAAGGCTGAAATACCTTTTCCAGTACAAGCCCAAACAAGTGGATTGAATTCATACGAGATCCTGCAGAACAGTCAAAAGAACACTAGGATTCAGAAGTATTCCAGAATCTTTCTTTTCATACATCCCAAGTAAAAAGGATAAAATCACCGCAGATTACTGTAATTAAGGGCTTTTCCAGCTACTTGGAAAGCTGAGGCGGAAGGATCGTCTGAGCCCAGCAGGTCGAGGCTGCAGTGGTTGTGAGCATGCCACCGCAACTCCAGCCTGGACAACAGAGTGAGACTCCAACTTAAAAAAAAAAAAAAGAAAGAAATTTTCCTTCCTATTTATATCTGCTTTCAGAAATTAACTTAAACTTGCTGAAAGGAATGGATAGAGCAAGTTCGTTAGAGCTGAAACAGGTGTCACACTGCTAAATTGGCAACCACAGTAAGACCAAAACTTAATCACTAAAAGACTGTAAAGTACAATGTTACAATGTTATGTTATACACACAGAAGGTAAAAGGATACAGCTGAAGGAAAATACTGAGAACACTGAATATGAAGACGGTCTCTAAAATTAGACCCAGCAACTGTATTCATGTCCACGCCTTCAAGTGATGAGTCCAGTTATTTTTCCTACTTGGTTTTTTTTTTTTTTTTTTTTTTTTGAGTTGGAGTCTCACTCTGTCACCCAGACTGGAGTGCAGTGGCATGTTGCCGGCCATCACAGCCTCAACCT
>NW_007241413.1:202074-206423 GCF_000164805.1 Carlito syrichta
ACTCACCTCAGCCTCCCAAAGCGCGGGATTACAGGCTGAGCCACCAAGCCCGGCTTATTTTTCCTACTTTTAAGTTGGCAACACATTCTACAGAGGGACACTAAAGAGTCCCTTTCCCAATCTTATAAAGAGGCACAGAAAAACCTTTAAATTAAAAAACATAATTCCACCAAATTCTCTCCTCTGCACTTACTGGAACCTCCCCTAAAATGCAACACTTTCTTCCCCTTCCTCAAAATCTACTTTTTTTTTCCTTTTTGAGTCGAGGTCTCACTGACACCCAGTCTGGAATGGAGTTGCATGCTCACAGCCACCACAGCCTCAACCTGTTGGGCTCAGGTGATCCTTCCACCTCAGCCTTCCAAGTAGCTGGAACTACAGGCGTGTGTCACTACGCCCAGCTAATTTTTTTTATTTATTATAGAGACAAGGTCTCACCAAGTTGTCCAGGCTGATCTTGAACCTCTGGACTCAGGCAATCCTCTCGCCTCTGCCTCCTAAAGTGCTGGGATTACAGGCGTGAGCCACTGAACCCAGCAAAACCTACTTTTTCCTAAAAGCTTTCATCATGAGTTCAAAAAGAGATCTGATATAATACAAAGCTTTGCAGTCACTGAGAAACTGTTATTTACACTGAAACACTGTCAGTACTCAGTATTTCTCGAAAAGATGTGAGAATATGACATAGAGATTTTTAAGTATCTCTGGGGCCTAAGAAAAACTTCCTAGAAACGTTGCAAAAGCACATAAGAGGGGACAATAGACGTCTGGTAGCAACTTTTACCAATCTACCTTAGTCATGTTGGAAATTATTTACAAAGTGAATACAAATATGCTCCAGATGCAGTCACTCCTTTACACTATACATAGCAGAACCACATCCCATTAAATGCATACCAGATCCTTAACTCTTCACCCCCATGAACAGTTTTCTCATTGGCCTGGTAGCTTTCGATGGGCTGACCAAGGTTTAAGCAAAACCTTAGCTTTGCCACGAGCATTCCTACAGTTAAAAGCACACCTCGCCCCCTTTGCCTTCCTAAGCTGGAGAAGAGTAGTCAGACTACTCCCCAGAGAAATCTCATCCAGGCCACTCTAGCCAGGTCAATGAAGGTAACAAATGCACTAACCAACAAACCAAGAAAGGAAAAAATAAATAAGGGGTAAATCCACAGAATCAAGGGGACATGCTCCTTTTATCCTCAAATTCAATAGACTCATTTAGTTGCTAAAAATGTCCCCCAAAATGAATTTGTGAAAAAAGGATCAAAAATTCTCTAGAACCAAACATTCTGCCATTAGTAAAGAAAGCTGTTCTTAGCTGGGCTCGGTGGCTCAGCCTGTAATCCCGCGCCTTTGGGAGGCTGAGGTGAGTGGATTGCCGGAGCCCGTGGGTTCGAGACCTGCTTGGGCAACTTGGCGAGACCTCGTCTCTACAATAAATCAAAAATTAGCCAGGCATGGTAGCATGCGCCTGTAGTTTCAGCTATTTGGAAGGTTGAGGCAGAAGGATCAACAGAGCCCAGCAGGTCGAGGCTGCGGTGGTCAGGAACATGCCACTGCACTCCAGTCTAGGTGACAGAGTGAGACCCCAACTCCAAAAAAAAAAAAAAGTAAGCTTCAGGAGGGCAGATATTTTTGTTTTATTGCACAGCACGTGACATATAGTCAAGTGCTCAAGAAATTCAGTTTTTTTTCTTTAACTCTCTTGTCATGGATTTCTAATCATGATTAGTTATCCTTGGAGGCCCCTGCACCTGACCTCTGAAGTTCACTTTTTAATGGGAGAGGCTAAAATAGTATGTAATAGGTTGATAAGGGTTAAGGACAAAAGGCAGAAAAGTGGGATAGGAAGTTATATAACTGTATGTGGAAAGCTAGGCACAGAGGCTCATGCCTGTAAATCCTAGAACTTTGGGAGGTGGAAGCAAGAGGATTGCCTGAGCCCACGGGTTTGAGACTAGTCTGGACAACATGGCAAGACCTCATCACCACAATAAATCAAAAAATAAGCCAGGCATTGTGGTGTGCGCCTGTAAGTCCAGCTATGTGGAAGGCTAAGGTGGAAGGATCTCCTGAGCCCTGTAGGTCGAGGTTATGGTGGCCATGAGTGTGCCACTGCACTCCAGCTTGGGCGACAGTGAGATGCTGACTTCCCCCGCCAAAAAAATTAAATAAGTAAGTAAATAAATGTATATGGAGAAGGGTTTTTAAATTTAGACAGCCAGGCCCGGCATTGTAGTTCACGTCTGTAATCCCAGCACTTTGGGAGGCCAAGATGGGAGGATGGCTTGAGGCCAGGAGTTCAAGACCAGCCTGGGTAATGTAGTGAGACTCCATCTCTACAAAAATAAAAATATGCACATGCCACCACACCCGGCTAATTCTTTTTTTTTATTGTAGTGATGAGGTCTCACCAAGTTGCCGAGGCTGGTCTCGAACCCGTTACTCAGGCAATCCTCTCACCTCAGCCTTCCAGAGTGCTGGGATTATAGGCATGAGCCACGGCACCCGGCCCTATTAGGCAAATTTTTAAAAATTTGACACTGTGAAGCTCTAATGGTCATACAGCGGACACAATAACAACCAGAACCTCAACTCTGAAATTTAACTTTTGCTTACAGAATTCATCAGACCTTCAAGAAAGGTTTCTATTCTCTTAATTCTATGGAGAACAGCAACAGGGGAAGAAAAATACAACTAAAAACTGAACCAGCCGGGTTCGGTGGTTCAGCCTGTCATCCCAGCACTTTGGGAGGCCAAGGCAAGTGGATTGCCGGAGTCCCCGGGTTCGCGATTCGCCCGGACAACTTGGCGAGACCTGTCTCTACAGTAAATCAAAAATGAGCCGGGCGTGGTAGCCCGCGCCTGTAGTTCCGGCTACATGGAAGGCTGAGGTGGAAGGATCGCCGGAGCCCAGCGAGGCTGCAGTGGCCAGGAGCATGCCACTGCACTCCAGTCTGGACGACAGAGTGAGACTCCAACTCTAAAAAAAAAACTGAACCAAACTAACCTAACCTACCAGTTTTCACCACATTTTTTTTTTTTTTGAGTCGTAGACTCAGTCTGTCGCCCAGGCTGGAGTGCAATGGCATGCTCATGGCTGTGGCAGCCTTGACCTCCTGGGCTCAGACAATTCTTCTGCCTCAGTCTTCCAAGTAGCTAGAACCACAGGCTAATTTTTTTAATTACTGTCTCACCAAGTTGCCCAGGCTGGTCTCGAACCCCTCAAGCAATCCTTTCGTCTCTGTCTCCAAACTGCTGGGACAGGCTTGAGTCACCACACCCAACCAGCTTTTCACTACTATTTAAAGTTTTTGTCTGTCTGTTTGTTTGAGTTGGAATCTCATTCTGTTACCCAAGCTGGAGTTCAGTGGCACACTCACAGCCACCACAGCCTCAACCTGCTGGGCTCAGGCGATCCTTCTACCTCTGCCTTCCAAATAGCTGGAACTACAGGTGCGCGCCACCACGCCTGACTAACTTTTTGATTTACTGTAGAGATGAGGTCTTCCCAAGTTGCTCAGGCTGGTCTCCAACCAGTGGGCTCAGGCAATCCTCTCGCCTCTGCCTCTCAAACTGCTGGGACTACTGGTGTTGAGCCACCGCACCCGACTTGTTTTTACTACTATTTAATAAAGTTTTTTGTCTTGATGTCCCAGGCTCAAAAGGGCCTAAAAGGAAAAAGAAACAATGGAGGAATAAAACAAATAAACAAAATACATTAGGAGAAGCCACAGACAAGTGACTTAAGTGCCAATCTGACTATCTGAAAAATCGTAGCAATTCGTGACCTCTTGAAGTGGAACCTGCCACTTGTCTCCTCCTTTCCTAAGTCTCCACGTTGCTTACCAACGACAGACAGGACTCGGGCTTCTCGATTTGAGTTACGTCTACTTGAAGAAAACATGTACAAGGACATGAACGCAACTGGGATCTGAACTTAAATTTTCCTACTTTCGTTTGGTTTTAACGCGGCTCTGGGGCTATTAGTCGGTCGTTTATCATCACTATCCAGGAACAGCGCACGTTGTGTAAGTAAAGATTCCCTGGAGTTACAAGGAGACCAGTCAAAAGCGGTGAAGAATGTTGGCTCCACGGGAAACCGGATCGAGAAGTGTCCAGGGAGCTCCAGTGTGCGTGGCGAGCCCGGCGCAGGCCCACCTTTTACGCCGAGAAACATCTCCCTGCCAGTGCCACCTCGGGCCCCTGTCCCTGGGACAAACTCGGACACCGGCGGTATGTGAAGCACTTCTTTCTAGCCCTGTCCGTCCGGTCCGTTCACGCTCGAAGGAAGACAGGCACACAAGAGACACATGGAGCGAGTCACCCCGCGCACCCGGGCGCAG
>NW_007241413.1:206782-207984 GCF_000164805.1 Carlito syrichta
GGGGGAGGGGAAAGGGGCTTGGGAAGAAGGGGGGAGAGGGGAAGAAGAGGGGGAACCAGACCCGGAAAGGGAGAAAAGGGGGGAGGGGAAAACCAGAAGGGGAAGAAAGGCCCAGAGTCCGCCCCCCGCTGAGGCCTGCGCGCCACGTCACCACGTCCGGCGTGACGTCACCGCGCCCTGCGCTCCGCCCGCCCTCTGGCGCTGTCGCTCTCCTCGCGTCACTTGTGTCTCGGGCCACCGATCCGCAGCCAGTGGGTTCCTGAGGCCACCTTAAACCCGTCAGGACGGTCACCTGAAATACCCTAGGTGTACCCGGGCGCGGTAACTCACGCCTGTAGCCCCAGCACTTTGAGGGGCGGAGGCGAGAGGTTTACCTGAGGGCCCACGGGTTCGAGACCACCCTGGGCAGCTTGGCGAGACCTCGTCTCTATAATAATGGTAGAAAAACTAGCCAGGCGTGGTGGCACGTGCCTGTACTTCCAGCCACTTGGAAGGCTGAGGCGGAAGGATCCCCTGAGCCCAGCAGGTCGAGGCTGCGGTGGCCGTGAGCGTGCCACTGCACTCCAGCCTGGGCAACAGAGCGAGACTCCTACTCAAAAAAAATATATATATATATATCCTAGCTGTAAATATGATACTAATAATGGCAGCTGTAAAGTAATTTCAACTCAGAGCACTTCCAAAACGACCTTTCACTTGGGACGGTAACTCCTGCTCCCACAAAATAACACACACCCTAAATGTTTGCTGTATAAATGGGTAAAGAAAATTCGGTAAGCACATCCATTTTATTTTTTATTTCATTTCATTGAGTCGGAGTCTCACTGTCACCCAGGTTGGAGTGCAGTGGCACGCTCATGGCCATCACAGGCTCGACTTGCTGGGTTCAGGTGATCCTTCCAAGTAGCTGGAACCACCGGCATGCGCCACCATGCCCGGCTGATTTTTTGATTTATTGTAGAGACGAGGTCTCGCCAAGTTGCCCAGATCTCGAACACCTGGGCTCAGGCAATCATCTCGCTTCCGCCTTCCAAAGTGCTGGGATTACTGGCGTGAGCCACTGCACCCAGCTGCAAATCTGTTTTACCAATGGCAAAAACTGACTTATAAGGAACTCAGTCCACCCTATTAAAATCACACTCTTTTTTTTTTTTTTGAGTTGGAGTCTCACTCTGTCGCCCAGACTGGAGTGCAGTGACCAC
>NW_007241413.1:208102-208736 GCF_000164805.1 Carlito syrichta
CCCGCGGGCTCAGGCAATCCACTCACCTCAGCCTCCCAAAGCGCAGGATTACAGGCTGAGCCACCGAGCCCGGCTTAAAATCACATTCTTACCCTCACCCCCTAAGATACATTTCTTCTCAAAACTTTTCTTCTTTTCTTCTTCTTTTTTTAATTTATTAATTAATTTATTTTCTGAGTAGGAGTCTCACTCTGTCGCCCAGGCTGGAGTACAGTGGCATACTCACGACCACTGCAGCCTCGACCTGCTGGGCTCAGGCGATCCTTCCACCTCAGCCTTCCAAGTACCTGGATTACAGGGGTGCACCACCATCCCTGGCTAATTTTTTGACTTCTTGTAGAGATGAGGTCTCACCAAGTTGCCCAGGTTTGTCTCAAATCTATGGACTCAGACAATCCTCTCACCTCTGCCTCCCAAAGTGCTGGGATTATAGGCATGAACCACTGTGCACCACCAAATCTTCTTAAACCTCTCTCATTCTGTCCATTCTACACAGATCAATTTAGCTATTGATTATGTGTATTTGGATAATTTTACCAACTCCCTCAAAGCACTGTAGGCTTATATTGAAGAATTCAACCATTCAGTATTTACTATGTGACAGGAACTGTAACAGGTAAAAAAAAAAAAGTCT
>NW_007241414.1:0-724 GCF_000164805.1 Carlito syrichta
CATCCTGACACCTGGGACTCGCTGGTGTTACTAGCCCATCAGTTCATAGTGTTCTGTTGACTTGGTTGCTTGGGGAAATCCCTAACTAGTGTACTTTCTTTGCTTCTTTAACGGACCCTGCCTTAGGGGCTCACATGCCACAGAGACTGTGTAGTCAGTTCTGATTTTACTTGTGCTTTGGAATGAATTGTGATGTGAATAGTCACTGGTAGTAGACCCTCCAGATACCATTTATATTTTGGTTTTGAGATGGCTAGGGTGATTTTTTGTTTTTGTTTTTTAGTAGGAGTCTCATTCTGTCACCCAGACTAGAGTGCAGTGGCATGCTCTCGACCACCCCAGTGTCGACCTGTCAGCAATCTTTCCTAGTAGCCAAAACTGTAGGCACACACTACCACGCCTGGCTAATTTTTTGATTTATTGTAGAGATGAGACCTCTCCAAGTTGCTCAGGCTGCTCTTAAACCCATGGGCTCAGGCAGTCCCCTCACTTCGGCCTCCCAAAGTGCTGGAATTACAGGCTTGAGCCACCAGGCCTAGACAATCTTTTTTTGAATAATACCGATTTGCTTCTAATTATTAGACTCTCTTTGACTTTAAACTCTTGGACCAGTAGCAAAAAGGCGAAGTCAATAAAAATGATAGCTGACAAGAAAAGGCAACCTTGAGATTTAAAATAATCAGCTGGGCTTGGTGGCTCAGCCTGTAATCCCGCGCCTTTGGGA
>NW_007241415.1:0-1879 GCF_000164805.1 Carlito syrichta
AAGCAGTCCTTCTGCTTCAGCCTTCCCAGTAGCTGGAACTATAGACACACACCACCATGCCCGGCCAGAGATAGTTTTTATAGGATAGATTTTATTCCAGCAACTCTGTGGGACCAGCCACTGCTTATTCTGTCCCTTTCTCCATTCCAGTCTGAAGACCAGGAGAACCCCTGGAAGCCCCTCTCACTCACTGTCTTGGTCTAAGAGGAAGCATGATATGGTCTCCTGGTTCCTTATCTCTCAGCCAAGCTGTCCCACAACCTGACATGCAGGGACCACATTCACCTCCAAGCTCTTGTGAGCCCAGGTCCCTGGTCTGCTGACTTGACTTACAAAAAACCATTGCTGACTGGCCTTGAAGTCCCTGGCTACCCCCTCCTAAGGCGACCAAAGTCTTCAGTCATTCTCTGCTTCTCACCTTGGTTCATTTAGACCTCAGCCAGAGGGAATCCTCTGTCTCCCAGGCTGGAGGGCAGTGGCACAATCATGGCTCACTGCAGCCTCAACCTCCTGGGCTCAGGTGATCCTTCTGCCCCAGCTGGGACAACAGGCATGTGTCACTACATCCAACTGGTTTTTAAATTTTGTTGTAGTGCTCAGGTGCGGTTGCTCATGCCTGTAATCCCAGCACTTTGGGAGGCTAAGGTGAGAGGATTGCCTGAGCCCACAGGTTCGAGACCAGCCTGGGCAACTTAGCGAGCCCTCATCTCTACAATAAATCAAAAAATTAGCCTGGCATGGTGGTGCAGGCCTGTAGTTCCAGCAACTTGGAAAGCTGAGGTAGAAGGATCTTCTAAACCCAGTAGGTAAAGGCTGTGGTGGCCGTGAGCATGCCACTGCACTCCACCCTGGGCAACAGAGTGAGACTCAAACTTAAAAAAAAAATTGTTGTAGAAACAAGGTCTTGCTATATTGTCTAGGCTAATCTTGAACTCCTGGGCTCAAGCAGTCCTCCTGCCTCAGCCTCCCAAAGTGCTGGATTTCAGGTGTGAGCCGCTGTGCTTGGTCTCAAGATCCCAATTTCTAAACCTTCTGGTAGCTACTGCTTCCCTTCCCTCCCTTGTCAATTCTGGCTCTATCTTCTATAGGGCTTCAGAGAGGATAAGGGGCTAGAACTTCTGGGACCAGACAATGGTCACAGCTTTCTCTGTCACTTTCCCACCTCCACACTCACTGCTATGATCTGCCCTTCCAGGCCCTCCACCTAAACCTTAACCATCTGCTATGGTTTAGTTCAAGTATTACCTCCTCCAGGAACATATTCTTCAGCCCACTATACTTACGTATCTTTCTTTCTTTTCCTTAAACCCTGTAGCATCACGTTTCATTTTGTTTTTTGAGTCGGAGTTGCATTCTGTCACCCAGGCTGAAGTGCAGTGGCACACTCACGGCCACCACAGCTTTGTTTGACCTGCTGGGCTCAGGCGGTCCTTCCACCTCAACCTTCCAAGTAACTGGAACCACAGGTATGCGCCTCACGCTCAGCTAATTTTTTTTTTAAATTATTGTGGTGACAAAGTCTCGCCATGTTGCTCAGGCTGGTCTCAAACCCGTGGGCTCAGGCAATACTTGCACCTATGCCTCCCAAAGTGCTGGAATTACAGGTGTGAGCCACCATGGCTGGCCAGCATCACATTTCTTTTTCTTCTTCTTTTTTTATTTTTTATTATAGAGACGAGGTCTCTCCAAGTTGCCTGGGTTGGTCTGGAACCCACAGGCTCAGGTAATCCACTGCCCTCAGCCTCCCAAAGTGCTGGGATTACAGGCTGTGCCACCAAGCCCGGCCGAGCATCATGTTTCTTTTCTTTTCTTTTTTTTTTTTGAGTTGGAGTCTCACTCTGTCGCCCAGACTGGAGTGCAGTGGCTGCTCCCGGCCTCC
>NW_007241415.1:2217-7481 GCF_000164805.1 Carlito syrichta
AATGCGCTACCACGTCCGGCTGATTTTTTTTTTATTTATTGTAGAGATGAGGTCTCACAGCCCAGGCAGGTCTCGAACCCGTGAGCTCAGGCAATTCACTCACAGCCTCCCAAAGGCGCAGGATTACAGGCTGAGCCACCGAGCTCGGCTAGCATCACGTTTCTTACCGGCTCCTAACATTTGTCACACTTTGTTTCATGTTACATAAGTGTGTGGACTTGTTTTTTCACCAACTATGTCTCATTCCTTGCTGTGTCCCAGAGTCTATCACAGTGCCTGGTACTACACAGCAGGTGCTGAATGAAAGTCTGCTGATACCAGCTTGGGCAACTTGGCAAGACCTCGTCTCTATAATAAATCAAAAATTAGCCACTGAGTGCCACTGCACTCCACCCTGGGCGACAGAGTGAGACTCCCACTCAAAAAAGAAAACAGCAACGAAAGTCTGGTGATAGAACTGGAACCTGGAAGAGTGTGTCCCTGCCACATACCCTATCCTTAATCCTGGAAGCTTACAGCAAGCACAGCACCCTTCACCTGGTAGAGGACACTTCCAAGCCATAATGGAGTGCTCACCAACTCACTCCCTCAGCTGCTTTCTGGATTCTGTTGTCATGGAGCCTCTTAGGGTAGGTTCAGGGGCTAAAATGATATATTCTTATTTCACATAGAACAAAAGTCCTGGATTTTGGGACTCATACCCCAGAACTAAAAATGAAAAGGCCCCAAGGTCCCCCCCACCGTCACCCCCTTGCTGGAAGCGCCTGACTGAGCTCTGTACTCTGGTGTCACTTCTCCCTTCCAGCTCCCTGGGGGAGGGTGGGAGTGGCCTTGTTGGGTAACAGAAGGCAAGGAACAGCCCTTCCTCACTCACTCTGCCTCCACTGAAGGGGGGAACTGGAAGAAAGGGACTTAGGGGTCATCCTAGCTGGCCAGAGAGGGGTTGCTATGATAGACGGCTGGGGGGGGGTCTGTGAGCCGGCTGACTTGCCGGGCTCATTGGAGGCTCTGGGTCATGGGAAGTGGGGACACGGGAGCAGTAAGCCAGGAGCAAGGGCTGCCCAACTCAGCCACATTCCGCTTCAAGCCTTCGTAAAAAAAGCTATAGGTCAGTAGGGGGTGGTGTGGGCTTTTCTCTGGGGTTAATGAAAATGTTCTAAAATTGATTTTAGATGGGATGGTTGAACAACTCTCTGAAAACACTAAAATCCACTGAACTGTGCACTTAAATGAGGAAGGCAACCATACAGTGAGAGAGAAGCCCGGTGTGAAGTGTCAGGACCTGAGTGGGGCATAAAATGCACATGGTAGGGGTAGAGATGGGAGCTTGGTTATTATTAGGGGAGTGAGCAAATAAGTACCTTTTTTTTTTTTTTTTTGAGTTGGAGTCTTACTCTGTTGCCCAGACTGGAGTGCAGTGGCTGCTCCCGGCCACCGCAGCCTCAACCTACTGGGATTCGGTGATCCTTCCGCCTCAGCCTTCCAAGTAGCTGGAACTACAGGCACGCGCTACCACACTCGGCAAATTTTTTAATTTATTGTAGAGATGAGGTCTCACCAAGTTGCCCAGGCGGGTCTTGAACCCGCGGGCTCAGGCAATTCACTCACCTCAACCTCTCAAAGCTCTGGGATTACAGGCTGAGCCATCAAGCCCAGCTTTTTTTGATTTATTGTAGAGATGAGGTCTCGTCAAGTTGCCCAGGCGGGTCTCGAACCCACGGGCTCAGGCAATCCACTCACCTCAGCCTCCCAAAGCTCTGGGATTACAGGCTGAGCCACCGAGCCCAGCTTACCTTTTTTTTTTGAGTCGGAGTCCCACTCTTGTTGCCCAGGCTAGAGTGCAGTGTCACACTCCCGGCCACCGTGGCCTTGACCTGCCGGGCTTAGGAGATCCTTCTGCCTCAGCCTTCCAAGCAGCTGGAACTACAGATGCACACCACCACGTCTGTCTAGTTTTTGTGATCTATTGTAAAGATGAGGTCTCACCAAGTTGCCCAGGCTGGTCTTGAACCCCCGGGCTCAGGCAATCCTCTTGCCTGGCCTCCCAAAGTGCAGGGATTACAGGCTGAGCCACTGCGCTCAGCCAAATAAGTACATATTTAAGGATCATGGGTGCCCACACTCAGAGAAGGGCCTTGGAGAAGCTACCCCCAGTACCGATGAGCACACGTGCCACTTGAATCTCAGTTGCTAAATACTGTTTGCTACTAGAAGGAATTAAGCTCCGTAGACAAACAACTGACTCCAGAGCTGGGACACAGGAAGCTCAAGATGAACCCAGAACATCTCATGATGCCAGAAAGTAAGAAAGTGCTGAAAAATGATAGAGGCATGTCAAAAGGACAGAAGGCAGCTTGAAGGGATTCCCAGTGGCCAAAATGGGAACAATTTCAGCATCAAAATAAGAAATGATTGTATTATAAGCCACTGAATGAAACAGGAATCCATGAGTTCATATAAATATAAAAAGTATCTCTCCAAAAAATCCCTGTTAATTACAAAGGTGATTACTTTATTTATTTATCCATTCATTCATTCACTTATTCACTTGAAGCAGGGTCTTGCTGTGTCACCAGAGTACAGTGGCACAATCATGACTCATGGTAACCTCTACCTCCTAGGCTCAAGCGATCCTCCTGCTTCAGCCTCCTGAGTTGCTGGGACTACAGGTGCATGCCACTAAGCCTGGCTGATTACAAAAATTTTTTTGGTAGAGAATGGGATCTTGCAATGTTGCCCATGCTGGAATCAAGCTGCTAACCTCAAGTGATCCTCCCACTTTGGCCTCCCAAAGTACTGGGATTATGGGCCCTAAATTCGATAATAAGTGTGCTTCTAAGAGGCACACAGAAGAGAAGATATGGGGAGAAGGTGTTGTGAAAACGGAGGCACAGATTAAAGTGTCACAGCTACAAGCCAAGGAACACCAAGAGATGCCCAACAGCCACCAGAAGCCAGAGGAGAACAGATTCCCTCCTAGAACTCTGGGAAGGAGTGTGGCGTCACTGACACCTTGATTTCAACTTCTGGCATCTAGAACTGTGAGAGAATAACTTTCTACTGTTTTAAGCCACTCGTTTGTGGTAATTTGTAACAGTAGCCACAGGAAATGAATACAATGGCAGACACCACCTTAAGCAAGTGATCAAAGTGAACATCCTCAGTAATGGAAGAAATCAAAATCATGTATGCTGGGCTTGTGCATGTACCTGTAGTCCCAGCTGCTCAGGAGGCTGAGGCTGGAGGATCATTTGAGCCCAGGAGTTCAAGACAAGCCTGGAGTTCAAGGCCAGTCTGGGCAACATAGCGAGACCTTGCTCCTGTCTGCAAAAAAAAAAAGTCATGTATCATTTAATTTAGAATGCAAAGAGAGGAATATGACATCGCCTCTGTGACATTCCTGCCAAGTATGCATAACTTAAATCTAATGATAAGGAAACTTGAGATAAACCCAGATTGAAGATGTTCTATAAAATAACTGACCTGTAACCTCCAAAGTGTTAAGGTCAAGAAAGTCAAGGAAAGACTGAACTATTCTAGATTGAAGGAAACTAAAGAGACATTCAACGAGTAATTTTGGACAGGATCCTTTTGCTATACAGGACATTATTGGGATAACTGCTAAAATTTGAATAGGACCTGAAGATTAGATGGTATTAATATATTAATATTGGCTGAGCTTGGTGGCTCAGCCTGTAATCCCAGCACTTTGGGAGGTCGAGGCGAGTGGATTGCCTGAGCCCGTGGGTTTGAGACCCACCCAGGCAACTTGATGAGACCGATCTCTACAATAAATCAAAAAATTAGCCAGGTGTGGTAGCGTGCATCTGTAGTTCCAGCTACTTGGAAGGCTGAGGTGAAAGGATCCCTGGAGTCCAGAAGGTTGAGGCTGCAGTGGCCAGGAGCGCACCACTGCACTCCAGTCTGGGCAACAGAGTAAGACTCCAACTCACTAAAAAAAAAAAAATAAAATATATATATATATATATATATATGTATTCCTAATTGTGATGGCTGTAGTGTAGTTATGTAGAGACTGATCTTGTTGTAGGAAATACACAATAAACTCTTTGAGGTGATGGAATATCCTGTTGGCTATTTATCCTCAAGTGGTGCAGAGAAAAAAAGTTCTATGTAATGTACTTCCTACTTTTCTGAAAATATGTGATTGCTTCAAAATAAAATATTTATTAAAAATAAAAAGGAGAAAAGGATACAAATCATATAATGGCTATAAATGTATATATGTATTGTCACAGACTGGAAGGAATATGGTCTGGAAGGAAATCCACAACAATGGTACAATTAATGTGAAGGAAGTGGAATTGTGTGTAACATTTCTCTGCTTTCATTTTTTTTTTTTTCAAGACAGGGTCTCGTTCTGTCACTGAGGATGGAAGGCAATGGCACGATCACTACCATGCTTGGCTAATTTTTTTAGAGACTGGGTCTTGCTATGTTATCCAGGCTGGTCTCCAACTCCTGGCCTCAAGGGATCCTCCTGCCTCAGTCTCTCGAGTAGATGAGATTACAGGTGCAAGCCATTGTGCCTGGCCTTAAATCTTTTGGGTTTAGTTCAATAAAAATGTGCTGAGGACCTGCTGTATGGCAGGCGTCGTGCCAGGTCCTAGGGATACTGAAAAGTAACAGCACTGGCCTGCTGTCTGCAGGAGAGATACTCCTGGGATAAAGACAAGTGCTGAACAGATGCTGAGCACAGGGAACACCTAACCTTAACGTGGAGGGGTGAGGGCTGAGAGGCGGGGGGAAATGATGCTTGGAATGTGCCCTCTCAGTTTTTCTGCTAAGAATAACAATACTGGCCAGTTAAAGTGGCTCAGGCCTGTAATCCCAACACTTTGGGAGGCCTGAGGCTGAGTTTGAAACCACCTGGGCAACATGGCAAGACTCTCTCTCTCTTTTTTTTTGAGTTGGAGTCTCTGTCGCCCACGCTGGAGTGCAGTGGCACACTCAGAGCCACCCAGAGTCAACCTGCTGGACTCCAGTAATTCTTCTGCCTCAACCTTTCAAGTAGCAGGAACTACAGGTGCATGCTACCATGCCTGGCTACTTTTTTGCTTTTATTGTAGAGACGAGGTCTTGCTGAGTTGCCCGGGCTGGTCTTGATCCTGCGGGCTCAGACAATCTACTCACCTTGGCCTCCCAAAGTACTGGGATTACAGGCTGAGCCACTGAGTCTGGCCTCTTTCTTTCTTTTTTTGAGTTGGAGTCTCACTCTATCACCCAGACTGGAGTGCAGTGGC
>NW_007241415.1:7777-20726 GCF_000164805.1 Carlito syrichta
CCAGGCGGGTCTTGAACCCGCAGGCTCAGGCAATCCACTCACCTCATCCTCCCAAAGGCGCGGGATTATAGGCTGAGCCACCAAACCCTGCCTTTTTTCCTTTTTTGAGTCGAAGTCTCACTCCAGGCTGGAGTGTAGTGACATGCTCATGGATGTCACATCCTCGACCTGCTGGTCTAAGGTGATCCTTCTGCCTCAGCCTTCCAAGTAGCTGAGACTACAGGTGTATGCTACCACGCCTGGCTAATTTTTTTATTTATTGTAGAAGACAAGGTCTTATCAAGCTTCCCAGACTGGTCTTGAATGCCTAGGCTCAGGCAATCCTCTCGCCTTAGTCTCCCAAAGTGCTGGGATTGTAGACATGAACCACCACGCCCACCTGGTGACTCTCTTAAAAAAAAAAAAAAAGCCTTTAGTTCCAGCTACTCGGAAGGCTGAGGCGGAAGGATCGCCAGAGCCCAGCAGGTCGAGGCTGCGGTGGCCAGGAGCGGCCACTGCACTCCAATCTGAGCGACAGAGTGAGACTCCAACTCAAAAAAAAAATGGAATAACAATAATGTTTGTAGGGCCTCTCTGAAAGTGCTTGGAATTCCCATCAGCATTGGATGCCCTGAGAAGGGCAAGGAATGTGGAGAATTCAGAGTCTACATAGCTTGGGCGACTGGTGGGCTGAGCTTCAGGGCTCAGTCATGGGAAAAGAGACTCTGGTCTGAAATGGTGTGGAGCGAGATGGGAGTCAGACTCCAGAAAAAAGCCCAGGCGGTGTGTGGTGGAGCCCCTCAGAAAAGAGAATGGGGATGGGGCCAGGTTGCCATCATTGGTCCTCGTGCACAGGCCCTAGAGGCCACGCAAGGCCTGGGTACAGTGGCTGCTGTGGCTGCAGACTCACATCCTCAACTGGAATACCCACTGCGCAGGGCCCCTGGAGCTAGTCCCAATCTGTTTCCTTCTATTCTTTGACAGGAAGCTCCTGGAGAGCCAGCCCCCACCCCCACCCCGCCCCAGCACTCCCTCTCTCTTCTCCACTATGGACAGAGCCTCCACCGAGCCGCTGCCTGCCTGTCACAAGCCCCGCTGACATGGGGACCAAAGGCGCCACGCCGCTGTGCTGGGCGATCCTGGGCTTCCTTCTGCTCCGAGGTAAGAGGTGCCTGCGGCTTCCCTTCACCAATTCCTCCCTCGGCCCACAGGCCTGGCGCCGGCCCCTCCTTCAGGGCACACATGCTTCCCATCGCGGCTGAGTCCCAGGGAAATTCCAGGGCCTTTCCATGGAGGAAATTAGTTGGGTTGGGGGTCCTGATGACCAGGCAGGGGTAAAATAGAGATACAGTGAAACCCTGTTGTGGGAAGTTGTCCAGGGTGGGCTCCCCATCGAAGCTGTCTCCTGAATTGTGAGAGGCGTGTGTCTGGGTGTGAGACTGAAGCCAGAAAGCTCCTTCTAGGGTCTGCGCAGGCCTCAAAAGCCAATGGCTGCCCCCTGGTGCCTCACTCCCTGGTCTGGGGGCAGGGCTGACCCCAACTACTCTGTCAACTGCTCTGACACAAAATTGTCTGCACCTTGGGCATTCCAGGTGAGCTTTCTTCTTCCTTCCTATGAGGAGTAATATCCTGGGAATTATAAATGTTGACTTTAAACTCAAGTCACAGCAAGAGGGACTCAGGTTAGACACAGAGATATGTATAACATTCTCATCTGGGGGCTAGATGAGATGCCCTCCGGAGGAGATCATTTGGAATGCATGCCTCTCAAGCAGGGCTCACGTAGGGCCCTCTAATTAGGGAGCAGTTGCTGGGAATCCTAAGTCCAGGACATTCTGACTCACAGGGCAGCAACTTCCCTTTGGTTGTTCCCCCCAGCCCCTCCACCCCGGCCCCAAGTCCTCTGCTCTCAAAGCAGCATAAAGAGATTCCCGATAGTGCTTGGATGGGGGCCCTTTCTCGGAGGTGGGGTGAGAAGGCCAGAGTATCAGAACACTCTGCCTCCTGGAGAGGTGAGACATTTCTCTAAAAGCCCATGAGCTGGGGGTAAAACTCCGATTGTCCCCATCACCCTCCCCCATAGGATCCCAGGTCGGGGGCTGTTGTGGGAACTGCAGGTGAGGCTCCTGAGGGGGCGTGTTCAAAGGCCTGGATTTCCCCCAGCTTCCCTACCCACTGTCCTCCCCCAGGCACCTGGCAGTGCTCTGTATAAACTCTACCTGAGCCACTATCACCACCCTGATTTCGTAAGCGTGCATCCTGAGTGCTCACAGCTCCCACTTTGGTGGACAGAGGAATCTGAACACATTTGAGTCCCTAAAGGGGCCTGACAACAGATACACAGAGCCAGGGCAGATCTGAGACTTGGAGGGTTTGAGAGAATGGGGCACAAAGGGTCTAACTTTTTTTTTTTTTTTGAGTTGGAGTCTCACTCAGTTGCCCAGACTGGAGTGCAGTGGCTGCTCCTGGCCACCGCACCTCGACCTGCTGGGCTCCAGCGATCCTTCCACCTCAGCCTTCCAAGTAGCCGGAATTACAGGCACGCGCTGCCACACCGGGATAATTTTTTGATTTATTGTAAAGATGAGGTCTTGCCAAGTTGACCAGGCGGGTCTTGAACCTGCGGGCTCAGGCAATCCACTCACCTCAGCCTCCCAAAGGCACGGGATTACAGGCTGAGCCACCGAGCCTGGCTGGATCTAGCATTTATTGAGCACGGATTGGCAGGCATGGCGTTAAGTGCCTTGTATGCATTTTCTTTTCCTTACAACTTGTGAGGTACTAATATCACTTGCATTTTGAAGAAGAGAGAACTGAGGCCCAGATCAGTCAGTAAGTGGCAGAGCCAGGACTTGAACGCAAGCCTGTGAGACTCTAAAATCCCTGATTTTTACTACTAAATGATACTCTTGAGGAAAATGGGTGGTGGAGGGCTGAAATAGACTGGAAGGAAATAAAGCAGGTTGCAATTAGGGAGGGGAGACCAGGAAAATCAGAAATTCCCGTGACAAGAGCACTTGGGGCATCTGCATGTGCAGTGGTCAGAGACACCTGGCCTTCAGACACAGATGTTCCCTAAGTCCCTCCACTACTCACTACTCACAGAGGAATCTTTTGGGTGACAAGTTTGTGGAAGGGGAGGGGCGGGAGGTAAAGAGAGCATGCAACTGGAACTTGAAGCCCCCTGAAGCTTGTGACTTTGGAACTCCTTCTCAGTCACTAAATAGTTTTCTTTGTTTTTTTTTTTAGTTGAAGTCTCACTCTGTTGCCCAGACTGGAGTGCAGCGGCCGCTCCCGGCCACTGCAGCCTCGACCTGCTGGGCTCCGGCGATCCTTCCGACTAAGCCTTCCAAGTAGTTGGAACTACAGGCGCGTGCTACCATGCCTGGCTAATTTTTTGATTTGTTGTAGAGATGAGGTCTCACCGAGTTGCTCAGGTGGGTCTCGAACCCACAGGCTCAGGCAATCCACTCACCTCAGCTTCCCAAAGGCGCAGGATTACAGGCTGAGCCACCGAGCCCGGCTTCCAACAAGTTTTAACTTTTCTTTTAGTCCCCCACCCAACAAGGGAATGGGGGTGTCAGAAACAGTGACCTAGAAAAACATGGCACAGGGTTTGGGCAAGCTTGGCATAGGCGACAATGAACTCTACCCTATCCAAGTGATAGCTGTGAAGGAAGGCAGCAGCGGTTGAAGGAAAATAAACAGACCAGCATGGTGCCGCAGGCTGGGGTGGGCCCTGGCAAGCAACTGCCTCTGTCCACCCAGGCCTGGGCTTGGTCCTCCCTGACGATGACAGGCCAGGGAGCAGGAGGGCCTGGCCAGGGGCTACAGTCCCAGACCCAGCAGAGGGACGGGAACCCAGCTGGGCGGCTCCACTTCCCCGCGTTGTTTTCCTTTCACATTGTTCACAGGTTTTGAGAATGATTTCATTGTGGAAAACGAGCAAACACAACCTGACCTCTCAGGTTCCACACATAGGGGCACACCAGCCGCACAAAACATCTGCATAGAGGCCCACAGCACATGTGTCTATACAAGAAAGCCAGGGAGGCCTTCTGACCCGGGATTCCTGGCAACCGACTCTTCCCTGGGCTTGACCAATCACAATTATTTCCAAAGTGGCCTCTGCTTGTATGAGTAAATGTGTTGTTCATTCTAGAGCTTTCCTGCCTCCTGTATATACCTCAAAACTTGCTTCCTGTGCAGGACCCTACCTCCAGCTGGGTAAGGGCAGAGAGAGCCTGGATACAAGCCCTAGATCCTATCCCCATCTCATTCACCTTCCCATCTTTCCATCCCCTTACCTTGGGACAGGGCCAGGATGACAGTCATGGGGGAGTGTGGAGCAGGGGGATATGAATGACCCAGTGGTAACTTAGAGTAAACATTAGCCTCAAGACCTGGAGTTCTGGGTCCTTCCTTGTCTAGATGTGGTGGGTCATTGGCCCTCTGTCCTTGGACATGTCACTAGTTTAAATTAACCTTCCCGGCTGGACATGGTGGCAAACGCCTGTAATCCCAGCACTTGGGAGGCAGAGGTGAGAAGATTGCCTGAGACCATGAGTTCGAGACCAGCTTGGGCCACATGGCGAGACCTTGTCTCTACAATAAATCAAAAAATTAGCTGGGCATGGTGGTGCACACCTGTAGTTCCAGCTACTTGGAAGGATGAGGCGGAAGGATCACCTGAGCCCAGCGGGTCGAGGCTGCGGTGGCCGTGAGCGTGCCATGGCACTCCAGCCTGGGCAACAGAGTGAGACTCTGACTCAAAAAATAAAATAAAATAAAATAAAATAACTTTCCCCTGACTTTGTGTCAGGTTGGTATCATACCCATGTAGGACTGAAGAGACAGGAAAAGACACTGGGACTCCAAAACATGAGGTGGTGACAGTGCTGTGGAGCCACAGTCTCAGAGGAAGCCAGTGCCATGAACTGGAGCCCATGTCCTTTAACCCTCTGCCGAGTGTGTCTGCCTTTAGCATGGGAGGCTTAGGAAGTAAGAAGCCTGGGCTCCTCTCTGGACTCTGTGTTGGCCAAGAGACTTACCAAGCTGGTCTATGTGCTTTGCTTTCTCCTGCAGGCCACAACTCCCAGCCTACAACAACCCAGACCTCTCGTCTTCAGGGTAAGATCCAACACACAGGTCTCCTCCTGCGTTTAGGCCTAGGAGCTCAGGAAGGACAAGAGGAGCTCTCCACCAGTTTAGCAGTAACCTCAGGTGATGGGGCTGGAGCCAGAGCTCTCAAGAGTTCCTCCAAGGCAGAGCTCGCCTAGGGGCTTTTTTTCAGCCTGACCCAGTCTGACATGTCTTTTTTTTTTTGAGTTGGAGTCTCACTCTGTCACCCAGGCTGGAGTGCAGTGTCACGCTCACGGCCACTGCAGCCTCGACCTGCTGGGCTCAGGCGATGCTTCTGCCTCAGCCTTCCAAGTAGCTGGAACTATAGGCGTGCGCTACCACGCCCGGCTAATTTTTTGATTTATTGTAGAGATGAGGTCTTGCCAAGTTGCCCGGGCTGGTCTCAAACCCACGGACTCATGCAGTCCTCTCACCTCGGCCTCCCAAAGTGCTGGGATTATAGGCTTGAGCCACTGTGCCCGGCCTCTAACATGTCTTAAAGGAGAAGAGAGATAAATGGTTGGGAGTGGGACTGGGATGGGGAGAAAGATTCACCAGATGTGGGAAAGAAGAGAGGGAGACAGAGCAGAGGGGTACAGTGCACTCCTGAGCCTCAGATGGTCTGATTCAGGACTTCGGCAGCATAAGTCTGACCACAGAGCTCATTCTCCCAACACAAGTGAGTGAGTGTGGCAGCTGATTTCCCCATCCTGCCCTGCGGCCCCTGTTTCAGAGAGCGAGGGAGTGTAGTGTTGCCAAACCTCCCACTTCCAACTCCCCATCTGCCCCTGTCCTTGCAGGAGACATCTCTTCCTCAGAGGCTAACAGCCCAAGCCCTCTGTCCAGCATTGGTACCCCAGGTACTGTGCCCTTCAGACTACAAATGCTGTCCAGGGAGGGCCCAGTGAGGAGCCAGGTGCAGTTTCTGCCCTAAAGGAGAATGTAGACTAGAGGGAGACAAACAAGGAAACAGACTGACCAAGCAGGGTGGGAAGGACTGTGGTGGTCATAAGCAGAAGGGGTTGTGGGAGCCCAGACAAATGTCAGTCACTTCAGAAAAGGGAGGCCAGCGATGATTCCCAGAGTGGGTGGCCTCTGAAGCCGAGCCTGAGAAGGAGTTAGATGAGCAGTGAAGACTGTGGAGCAGAGGGCAGTAGGACTTCCTCCAGGCAGAGGGAACTGCACAGGTAAAGGCCCAGCGGTGAATGAGAGAATGGCCCCTTCTGGAACTGAAAGCAGTAAAGAAAAGGAGGTTTTAGACTAGAGAGCCCTCCCTGAGCATCTGCTGGCTGAGGCCCTGAGCAGGCCCATGTGGCCTTCCTCATTCACAGCAGCTCCAAAGGAGGACTCCCAGGCAGCCATGGTAGCGAGCACGCCTGTGACGCCGAGGTCAAGCACCGTGGATGGCCCCTCCCCATCCTTTCTGGACCTAACTTGGGCCCAGACTCAGAAACACACAGCAGGACTTGGTGAGTGCCCAGGGCGGGTGGTGGGGGTTAAGGACACTAGGTTATGCCTGGATGGGTTCCTCTTTCCGTCTTCAGGAAGCCCCAGTATTGCCCCACGATCAGGGGTCTTGAGTCCAGCATCCATCTCAGGCACCCTGGTTTGGGAAAGAATGAGAGGTTCGGTAGGGAGGCAGGAGCTGGGGCCTGGTCACAACGAAGGTAAATGGAGCCTGGACTTGGGACCAAGGAAGGTATAGCCAGAGGGGGAGGGGGAGGAGGAGGAGACCCCAGAATGAAGGAAAAGAGAGGCAGAAAAGGCCAGGAAAGGGCTAGACTCTTCTCAGGGCACATTGACCCTCAACCTACAGAATGGGAGAAGATCTGTGGGGGGTGGATGCCTGCCATCTTGGTCATGCTGTTTCGTGGTGCAGGCACAGGTGCCCCAAGCAGCAGTGGCAGTGGCGGAAGCAGCACAAGCAGCGGTATGTCCTGTCTATGCTCACAAGGAAGAGAAGCCGGGGGAGATGTCGGTGACCCTTTCTCTTATCTTCTCCCTTGGTTCTCAGATTTTTTTTTTACCTTTCCTGACTTATCTGGGAGCGGGGTAAGGAGAGATAATGGAACAGCAATCAGGCCTGAAGCACAGTGAGTTGAGGAGGGAAGACAGGGGTAACCATTTGCATTTTCCCCTCACCTGGCAGCCTGGCTTGTTGGATGTGCCTGAGCATAAGCACGGGGATCCTTCTTACCTCCCAGCTCAAACCTTGGCAGACACGGATGACTCGGTCTTGCCTGGTCTGTCTTTCCATCGCTGCAGCATAATTCCCTTTCTTCTGGGCCCCAAGGGCTGGTGGGAAGAACACATGAGAGGAACATCCTGAACCCTCTGGGGTCCTCTAGAGCCGGTAACATGAGCAACTAGCAATGCTGTTCACATGACTTCACATCACCAGTTCTGACCTCTGTCCTCATGAGATCTGGTCATGGTGGCAAGGAGGAAGTTTATTCGTAGGGTATGCGCTCTTTCTGTGGTCTTCTACCTGTGGGAGGCCAGAGGGAAGCTAGCTCTCTCTGGTAGGCTTGTCAGTCCCCTTCACAGTGCACTTAACCCCACTCCATTTCAGACACATCTCAGAATGTTACCTCTAACTCAACCATCGTGAGCCTGAGCACAAGAGAAGCCTTGACCATCCTGCCCAGCCCCACGTCAGAGACAGTGCTCACTGTGGCTGCGTTTGGTGAGAGTCGGGGGGGAGAAGTTGAAATTGACTTGGACTCTGGGTCTGGAAACACAGGTTCAAATCTCACCCATTTATTCCAAGAATTTCTGGCCCATGAGGAAGGCCCTGGTGGGAGGGAGGCCTCTGGACTCCTAGTCAGCTCTTCTTGGCTCTGCTGGATTCTCTGTCATGCGGGGGATAGAGCTGGGCTGTGGAGCCCACTGTGGCTAGGGACCACTGACTGAGAGCTCATTTGTTCAGCAGAGAAGTGGAATTCACTCTGCCCCCAGATCCTGGCTACGCAGTACTTAGCTGGAAGGAAATTCTGGACTCTTGTGCCCCTCAAGACCACTTCTCTGCCTCCCCTTCACCTTATTCTCTTCTCTGCTCAGGTGTTATCAGCTTCATTGTCATCCTGGTGGTCGTGGTGATTGTCCTAGTTGGTGTGGTCAGCCTAAGGTTTAAGTGTCAGAAGAACAAGGAGGCTGAAGGTGCATGCCTGACTGTGGGGACCCCCTGCCCCTCTTTGTGGAGGACCCAGAGCTAGAGTCGAAGCTGACACCAGCCTGGAGCTGAGGAAAGGAATGGCACATGAGCACTACTGCATGAGTTGGGAGGGCCCCTTGGGTGGGCTTGGAACTGGGCCCCGAGTTACAACATGTGACCCCAATCTGGGCCTTTGGATTTTTACAGATCCCCAGAAACCAGGGAGTTCCGGGCTGTCTGAAAGGTAAGACTGTCGGAAGTGTAAGGGAAGAAACTTCTTTTTTTTGAGTTGGAGTCTCACTCTGTCGCCCAGACTGGAGTGCAGTGGCTGCTCCCGGCCACCGCAGCCTCGACCTGCTGGGGCTCCGGCGATCCTTCTGCCTCAGCCTTCCGAGTAGCCGGAATTACAGGCAAGCACTACCACGCCCGGCTGATTTTTTGATTTATTGTAGAGATGAGGTCTCAACCGCCCAGGCGGGTCTCGAATCCGCGGGCTCAGGCAATCCACTCACCTCAGCCTCCCAAAGCGTGGGATTACAGGCTGAGCCACCGAGCCCGGCTGGGAAGAAACTTCTATCTGAACTCCCACTCCCCAACTCCAAGAGGGAACCAACACTTCCTGCCTTCTACACATACACACACACATACCCCCCACATACCGTATCCACATATCACATACCCACACCTCACATGCACACCCCCACACTGCACATACCTATCACATACCATACACACCCACACACTACACATATGCACCTCTTACACCACACATACACCCACCACATATCTATGCCACATACACCTACCATACACACCATACCACACACACACACACACACACACACACACACACACACCACACACATCCCATATCACGTACCACATACCCACACCAAACATATATCATACACATATCCTATACCCCCCCACACACACACCCATACTACACCGGACTACGAGGACAGACCTGAAAAAGAGCAATTAAGTGACAAGAGATGGACTGAAATTCTTCTTTTTTTTTTTTTGAGTCGGAATCTCATTCTGTTGCCCAGGCTAGAGTGCAGTGGCATGCTCATTGCCACTGCAGCTTGCTTCAATCTGCTGGGCTCAGGTGATCCTTCCACTTCAGCCTTCCAAACAGCTGGAACTACTGGCATGAGCCACCACACCTGGCTAATTTTTTGATTTATTGTTGAGACAAGGTCTCACCATGTTGCCCAGGCTGGTCTTGAACTCCTGGGCTCAGGCATTCCTCTTTTTGCAGCCTCCCAAAGTGCTGCAATTACAGGCGTGAGCCACTGTGCCCAGCGGACTGAAACTCCTCTAAGCAAAGCCTCTATTACCCCACCATGAAAAGAGCAGAAATCAGATTCAAATAAAGAAGACAGCCCCTCCAAGCTTAGGAACCACTTACTGACTACCCACTGTGTGCCAAGCATGATGTACATATTTTGTAATATTATCTCTAATCCTTCCAGCAATTCTTCAAAGTAGATACCCTCCTCCTCTCTAACCCAGACTCCCCTTCCTCCCCCAGCTGCTCCACAGCCAATGGAGAGAAAGACAGCATCACCCTCATCTCCATGAAGAATATCAACATGAATAACAGCAAAGGGCATCTCTCAGCAGAGAAGGTCCGTGTTTCTGTCTCTTCCTTCCTTCCCCAAATTCACCTCCCCTCTCCTCCTCCTGCTTGCGTGCTAGTTCCTCAGTCAGAAAGAAAATACTTTCCTTTTTTTTTGAGTTGGAGTCTCACTCTGTCGCCCAGACTGGAGTGCAACCGGCTCTCCCGGCCAACGCGGCCTCACCTGCCGGGTTCCAGCGATCCTTCCGCTTCAGTCTTCCAAGCAGCTGGAACTACAGGCGCGCGCTACCACACCCAGCTAATTTTTGATTTATTGTAGATGAGGTCTCGCCAAGTTGCCCAGGCGGGTCTCGAACCCGCAGGCGCAGGCAATCCACTCACCTCGGCCTCCCAAAGCGCTGGGATTACAGGCTGAACCACCAAGCCCGGCCAGAAAATACTTTCAAAGGCCCAGGTTCTTCTACCCTCTCCCCTAAGAAGTTTACCCTTCCTTATTATGCATTTATTTTGCAGGTTCTTTAAAAGCAACTTTGGGTCCCCATGAGTCCAAGATGATACAGCTGCCCTTTGACTGTAAGGAGGAAGAAATGGAACTGGTGGAGGAAATGACCCACATGTAAATTATTTTATCATTTGGTGTCTGATCCCAGATCTAAAGGGCGCTAGCATTCCTCCAGATCTGGATGCAAGTCTCCAGTGACTCTTTCCCATATGGACAGCCCCTCTGAGACACAGCCTGCTCCCCCCGCTTTCTCGGCGTCTCAGAAAAGAAGTTGATAGAGCAAGAGAGCAAGCAAAATGATGAGGTGGAGTGATCCTTTCTACTTTGTATTAAAATTATTTTTTGGCCTGCAGTCTAATTTATTTTAAGGTCTATGTTCCCATGCACATTTCTAAACAGAATGTCCTAGGCCAGATTTGCATGTAAGTTTCTGCCCTTGTGGGCAGCTCTCTGAGAAATCTGGGAGGTAGAGGGGACTTTTTGTCAGGTTCACCTAGGTTTGTTTGTTGAGTTGGGGGGTGTCTCACTCTGTTGCCAGGGTTGGAGTGCAGTGGCATGCATGATCATAGGTCACCCCAGCTTCAACCTCCTGATTCAAACAATTCTTCAGCCTCAGCATCCTGAGTAGCCGGGATTACGGGCACACGACTCCATGCCCTGCTAAATTTTTGATTTTCAGTAGTGACAAGTTCTTGCTATGTTGTCCAGGCTGGACTTGAATTTCTGGGCTCAGGCAATCCTTCTGCTTCAGTGTTCCAAAGTTCTAGGATTATAGTGAGTCACCATGCCTGGGTCACTTTATATTAGTCCTGCCAAAGCAAGGCCTCAAAAAATTAGTGAAAAACGTGAAGTTGTTCCTCTCTACAGAAATGTTTAGTAAAAGATGAAAGATTTATATGATATGAGGAGAGATCAGAGTGTCACCTGGTTTATTAAACAGGGTTAAGGCAGTTGACTAACCACCCCAATAGAGAAACAAGGGACCGTAAACAGTGGCCAAAAGAAGTTTTGACTGGGAAACGCCAGTGGGGAGAGCTGAATCATACGAAGGCACATGTCCCCTGCCTGTCCCAGGGTAGATATGCACCACTTTGGTCCTAGCTATGGGACAAAAGTTTGCCACGAGGTTAGGTCTGTGACTTCATAAACCCCAAATCCACCCACTTTACCTCATTTGGCTGTTATCTTCGTGTCCCAGAAATGGAATAAAGGGTCACAGAAATGCTGTAAAGTCATTTAAAGAGGAGAAAAGAAAGGCAGAGTCTGCTTTCTTGGTATTAGGCACCTCTACCGTGGTACTGGTTTGCCAATGGAGGACCAAGGGATTCTCACAAGTCGCCTGTGTGTGTCCTCAGGGATCATCTGACTTTATAAGCGACCGCTCACAGGCGGTTTAGAACACCGGGAACACAGCTAGCTCATTCTGAAGCAACAATAGGCTGTTTTCTTCTGGTTTAGACTTCACAAGATGATACAAGAGGAAAAACCTAGAACAAAAAGTTTCATTCTGTCTCATTAAAACTATTTAAATGAGGCTGAAGAAACCTACTACATTCTAAAATCCTCTAGGGCAGGGCCTGTCACCTGCTCATGTCTGCAGCTCCTGGGGCACACTGTGCCCAGCACATCTTATGTAATGGCTCTTGGGTGAAGGAACTCTGCTCATGAGGTTGGCCTCTGCCACAGACTTACAGCTTGCCTTTGGTGAAATCATCTCCCTTCTCCAATCCTGCCTTCTTACTTTTGAAGTGAAGTGGCTGGACTTCTTGACATTTGCTATCATTTCTAGTTCCCATATTCCACAGTTGTATAAACTCCAGACGTAAGAAAAAACGAACACAACCCGTGGAGTGGCGATGACTGGGTGGCTCTGGGCATGAATGTGACATTCTCATGACTTACATTTCCCTGCGTATTAACAGGGAAGAATGATCCCTACCTGGTCCCATCCATCTCACAGGCTATTGAGTAGGTAAAATGCAATAACACACATGGAGAGACTTGGGAAGTGAAAGTACTAGTCAGCAGTTGCGGCAGACAACCTGGAGCACCACCACCCAGGTCCCACCCCAGGATCAAGGCACTTGTCCCAGTTGCTGGGAGCGTTGGCAGCTGAGGGCTCACAACTGCCTGATGACTGGCTACTGCGGGCTGAGGGTGGGGATAAAGACTCCTCGCCTCAATTTCTCCCCCGCCCATTTCTGCTTCCCTTACTCCTCACAGCTGTTGTTCCCAAGAGTACTCAATAAACCTTCAGTATGCAAATCTCAGAGTCTATTTCCTGGGGTACTCAACCTATGACAGCAATACTATAGTATTTTAAAAATAATTAGTGTAAGCCAGGCTTGGTGGCTCAGCCTGTAATCCCGCCCTTTGGGAGGCCGAGGTGAGTGCACTGCCTGAGCCCGCGGGTTCGAGATCCCCCTGGGCAACTTGGCGAGACCTCATCTCTACAATAATTCAAAAAATTAGCCGGGCGTGGTGGCGCGCGCCTGAGTTCCGGCTACTTGGAAGGCTGAGGCGGAAGGATCGCCGGAGCCCGGCGGGTCGAGGCTGTGGTGGCCGGGAGCGGCCGCTGCACTCCAGTCTGGACGACAGAGTGAGACTC
>NW_007241415.1:20957-21563 GCF_000164805.1 Carlito syrichta
TTGTAGAGATGAGGTCTCGCCAAGTTGCCGAGGCGGGTCTCGAACCCGCGGGCTCAGGCAGTGCACTCACCTCGGCCTCCCAAAGGGCGGGATTACAGGCTGAGCCACCAAGCCCGGCCGTATATTCTATTTTAATCTCACAGTCAAAAGCTCATGAATTACTAGCCAGGTACATAAATCCATCATTGGGACAGACCCTCCAGGTGACATAACAATGTCTAGAAGTACTGGATTCTGTTTGAATTGTTACTGTTATGTGACTGCCATGGCACTTACACTTATTTCAGCTGCTTATCATACTGGACTAATCAGGTCAAGGACATGGGTTTCACTCTAGGTAACTCAGTTGATGTCTCCATTATAAGGCAATAAATTTCCCTCTGACTCTGAACAATGGTCTGCAATTATGAGCTGTTAGTCATAATGTATTTGTATGTGGTGGGATAGAGGGTGAACTGGTTTTAATCATCTTTGAAGGTCCGGCATGGTGGCTCAAGCCTGTAATCCCAGCACTTTGGGAGGCCGAGGCAAGAGGATTGCCTGAGCTCAGGGGTTCGAGATCAGCCTGGGCAACTTGGCGAGACCTCATCTCTACAATAAATAAAA
>NW_007241415.1:21628-28210 GCF_000164805.1 Carlito syrichta
TCCAGCTACTTGGAAGGCTGAGGTGGAAGGATCGCCTGAGCCCAGCAGGTCGAGGCTGTGGTGGTTGTGAGCCTGCCACTGCACTCCAGCCTGGGCAACAGAGTGAGATAGAGTGAGACTCCAACTCCAAAATAATAATAATAATAATAATATTTGAGAGTGAAAGATTTTTACCCTGGCACTGACACCACTTAGCCATGTTGATTTTCCTGTTGCTAAGTAACTCTGTCCTTTGGGAGAGGGTCAAGGATGAACTCAATGCTGCCTTTTGCTCTGGAGCAAACTATTTTAGAGGATGCTCTGCTGCAGGATTCTACTATTTCTGCAAATATAAGACCCCACATCTGACAGTATGTCCGAGTGCAGCCTTCTGTAGCCTTGCAGCTTCCCTGAGACCACATCTTTTCCTTAATGTCTGGACAACAGGATGGTGGCTGTTTACAAGATGACTTCCTTCTTTTTCTCACACAGGACTACATGGCCCTAAAGAAGGAACAGGTGGCAGGGGTGGGGAGGGTGCTTCAGGGAATCTTTCTCTCTTTTCCTTCCCCAGCACCCAACAAACCAGCTCAGGCTCACAGGCCCCGCCGACAGGGGGATTATTTATTTTTATTTCAATAGCCTTAGGTGGTATAAATAGTTTTTGGTATGGGCTTTAAGTGTTCCTTCCACTCCCACCTGTACAAATTGTACCTGATAGGTGATTTTTTTTTGTCTCTCTACCCCTTCTGCCCCCCACCCTCCCATTCGGAGTCTCCAGTGTCCATTATACATTCTACGTCTTTGTGGATCCTTGATTTAGCTTCCACTTATAAGTGAGAGCATGTGGTTTTCGGTTTTCTGTTCCTGAGTTAATTCACATTGGATGATGTTCTCCAATTCCATCCAAATTGCTGCAAAAGACATTATTTCATTATTTTTGATGGCTGATAGTATTCCATAGGTATATATAATACATTTGCATTATCCACTGATTGGTTGATGGGCATTTAGGTTGATTCTACATCTTTGCAATTGTGAACTGTGTTGCAATGAACATTTGGTTCAAATGTTTTTGTTTTTTTTTTTCAGTTGGAGTCTCACTCTGTCACTCAGACTGGAGTGCAGTGGCCGCTCCCGGCCACTGCAGCCTCGACCTGCTGGGCTCCGGCAATCCTTCCGCCTCAGCCTTTCAAGTAGCTGGAACTACAGGTGCGCGCTATCATGCCTGGCTAATTTTTTATTTATTGTAGAGATGAGGTCTCGCCAAGCTACCTAGGTGGGTCTCGAACCCGTGGGCTCTGGCAATCTACTCACCTCTGCCTCTCAAAGCGCTGGGATTACAGGCTGAGCCACCGAGCCCGGCTTTGTTTTTTTAATTTTTTTCTTTTCTTTTTCCGGCTTTTTTTTTTTTTTTTTTGAGTTGGAGTCTCACTCTGTCGCCCAGACTGGAGTGCAGTGGCCACTCCCGGCCACCGCAGCCTCGACCTGCTGGGCTCCAGCAATCCTTCCACCTCAGCCTTCCAAGTAGCCGGAATTACAGGCATGCGCTACCACGCCCGGCTGATTTTTTTGATTTATTGTAGAGATGAGGTGTTGCTACCCAGGCGGGTCTCGGACCCACGGGCTCAGGCAATCCACTCACCTCAGCCTCCCAAAGGCGCAGGATTACAGGCTGAGCCACCAAACCCGGCTCCGGCTTTTTTGTTGTTGTTGTTGTTGTTGTTTAAATTGAGTTGGAGTCTCAGTCTGTCGCCCAGACTGGAGTGCAGTGGCAGGCTCACAACCACCGTGGCCTCGACCTGCTGGGCTTAGATGATCCTTCCACCTCAGTCTTTTAAGTAGCTGGAATTAAAGGCGCATATTACCACACCCGGCTTATTTTTTGATTTATTGTAGAGACAAGGTCTCAACAAGTTGCCCAGACTGATCTTGAAGCCTTGGGCTCAGGCAATTCTCTTACTTTGGCCTCACAAAGTGCTGGGATTATAGGTTGAGTCACCATGCCCAGCTGCAAGTGTCTTTTTTTTTTTTTTTTGAGTTGGAGTCTCACTCTGTCACCCAGACTGGAGTGCAGTGGCATGCTCATGGCCATGCCAGCATCAACCTGCTGGGCTCCAGTGATTCTTCTGCCTCAGCCTTCCAAGTAGCTGGAACTACAGGCGCAAGCTACCACGCCCGGCTAATTTTTTGATTGATTGTAGAGATGAAGTCTTGCCAAGTTGCCCAGGTGGGTCTCAAACCTGCGGACTCAGGCAATCCACTCACCTCGGCCTCGCAAAGTGCGGGATTACAGGCTGAGCCACCGAGTCCAGCTAAGTGTCTTTTTTATATAATGACCTCTGTTCCTTTGGGTAGATCTCTAGAAATGGGATTGCTGGATCAAAAGGAAGATCTACTTTTAGTTCCTTGAGAAATCTCCATACCGATTTTCATAGAAACTGTACTAATTTACACTCCCATCAACAGTGTATAAACATTCCCTTTTCTCTACATCCACATCAGCAGCTTTTTTTTTTTTTTTTCTAACGATAGCCATTCTGATTGATGTAAGGTGACCTCTCATTGTAGTTTTGATTTGCCTTTCAGGACAGGAGATTATTTACCCAGCATTATTCTTCCAGGGCTGGAAGTGGCAGCATCACAGTCAAACAGGGTACACGGCAAACTTCAGTTTCACCAGCAAAAATTCACTACAGTTCAACAAATTTTTTTTTTTTTTTGAGTTGGAGTCTCACTCTGTCACCCAGACTGGAGTGCAGTGGCTGCTCCCGGTCACCGCAGCCTCGACCTGCTGGGCTCCGGCGATCCTTCAGCCACACTCTTCCAAATAGCTGGAACTACAGGTGTGCGCTACCACGCCTGGCTCATTTTGATTTATTGTGGAGATGAGGTCTCGCCAAGTTGCCCAGGTGGGTCTCAAACCCGCGGGCTCAGGCAATCCACTCACCTCAGCCTCCCAAAGGCGCGGGATTACAGGCTGAGCCACCGAGCCTGGCTCAAATTTTTTTTTTTTGAGTTGGAGTCTCACCCCTTTACCCAGGCTGGAGTGCAGTGGCACACACGCTCACAGCCACCCCAGTGTCGACCTGCTGGGCTCCAGTCATCCTTCTGTGTCAGCCCTCCAAGTAGCCAGAAGTAGAGAAATGCGCGACCACACCCAGCTATTTTTGATTTATTGTAGAGACGAGGTCTCGCCAAGTTGCCCGGGCTGGTCTCGAACCATGGGCTCAGGCAATCCTCTCGCCTCAGCCTCCCAAAGGACTGGGATTACAGGCTGAGCCACCTAGCCTGGCCCTAAACTATATTTGAATCTGCTGGAAAACATTATGTGGCTGTGCTTACTGGTCTCCTCCTGGGTTTGTGGATGTCCGTCTTTCTGTCCTCTTCGAACTTATTTCTACAACTACCTCCTCCTCCCTGCCTCCCTCCCTCCCTTCCTCTCTCTCTCTTTCTGCGATGGAAGGTCTTGCTATGTTTGCTCGGGTTGGTCCTGAGCTCCTGGGCTCAAATGATCCTCCCCCTCCAAGGAGTTAGGATTACAGGCTGTACCACCTCACCCACTTTATACTTCCTTCTCTTGGTGAACTGCCTCGGAGATCCCGATTTCTCTTCCCTTATTTCCTTCCCAGTTACCCTCTCACTTTTTCGGCTAGTCATTCTCTCCTGGCACCTCCATCCTACACCTTTTGGGACCACAGCTTCTCTTTCACAAAACACAGAGACTGAATTTGACAGTGGGAATTATGTTTGATGCGTGGTCAGTGACCTTAAGCAAAAACCTTGCACAGAAGTATTCTCAGTGTGTGCTTTGGAGTCCTAAGTTAGTTCTTCAAGTGATACAGTCACAGAAAAATTCATCCAGAAGTGTTCCTTGGGGTGTAAATGGAGGGTACATTGGCATGGTAATATTAGAGTTTACAATGCTAAACTTTTTTTTAACTGTTCTAGAGAAGTACATGAGTCAAGTCTAGAAAAGAAAGGAGGCGAGGTTCAGAAGACGAAGGGAGAGGATGCTGAGGTCCCAGAAAACTGCAAGAGACCTCAGCTTCCCAAATCTCGTCCAGGACTCTTGGTCCTAGACTCTGCTCCTAAGTAGACCCATAATTCGTGGTTCCCCTCTTCAGTCCAGTTAGCCTCTACAGTGCTCTAGCACCTCACTCTCATCAGACACTCTGACTTCATGGCACTCTGATATCTCTGAGTAGTACCTCTAGAACTTAGCCCTGCACCCCTGAGTCCAGGGGGCACCCTACCTTTAGCTGTCCATCTTCTGGAGCAGGCTGTGTAGCCTCCTCAAACCGGAAAAGCTTCCTTTGTATATTCAGGCACCTGATGGATGTCTCTGATCAGGTCCATTGGCTGCAGAGCACAAGTAGCTCCTTCAGGATCCAACCTTCTGTGGGCACACTGCTGCCTGGAATAGGTGAGCTGGCTAGAGGTTCCAGAGTTGGACCTTTAGTTTATCCCATGGTTTTGGTGACTCCCTTGCCTCTCAAGTTTAAGGGCATATAGAATCCATCTGATTTAGGATGGCCTGAAACCTCCTCATACTAGTATACCTTTGCCACCTTCTTCTCTTTTTGAAAAGGGAAGATCATCAGTTTGTTTTTTTTTTTTTTGAGTTAGAGTCTCACTTTGTCACCCAGGCTGGAGTGCAGTGGCTGCTCCCGGCCACCACAGCCTCAACCTGCTGGGCTCCGGTGATCCTTCCGCCTCAGCCTTCCAAGTAGCTGGAACTACAGGTGCGCGCTACCACGCCCGGCTGATTTTTTGATTTATTGTAGGGATGAGGTCTCAAACTCGCGGGCTCAGGCAAGGATCACCAGTTTTAGCTGCTGGATTCAGGGGGTAGGGAGCAGCAAATCCATTTTTGGTAGTGTTATGCTTCTTGTCCTATTTGTAGGTAATGATTACCAGACAGGCATGGAGATCTAATTGGGCATCTTCAGGACATTATGACATACCCAATATGCACCCCTTCACTACTAATTTACAACATCAAACCACAAAAAAAAGTTTCCCTAGGCCAGGCTCATGCCTATAATCCCAGAACTTTGGGAGGCCAAGGTGAGAGGATTGCCTGAGCCCATGGGTTCAAGACTAGCCTGGGCAACTTGGTGAGACCTCATCTCTACAATAAATCAACAATTTAACTGGGCATGGTGGTGTGTGCCTGTAGTTCCACCTACTTGGAAGGCTGAGGCGGAAGGATTGCCTGAACCCAGCAGGTCGAGGCTGTGGTGGCTATGAGCGTGTCACTGCACTCCAGCCTGGGCGACAGAGTGAGACTCCAACTCAAAAAAAAAAAAGTTTCCCTTTCTCCAAGCCAGTCTGTAACTGTGGTTAACATTTATTAAACACATGCAAGATAAGGTGCTAAAAGCTTCACAAGCATTATCATATTATTCAGCATTTCTAACAGATTTCTTAACCACTAAGCAAAATTCCTCCTTCTTAATCAAATGAGAATGATCAAATATCTAGACAACTGTTACTTTCTCACTGCTTATGGGGGTGGAGATGGGGGAAGAGCACTGTCTTTAAGTGCTTCAGAGAAAATTGATATAGCACAAGCCTTGAGTGGTCAACTAGTTTGGTAGTTTTCAAATAAGTGGGTTTTTTTTTTCCTTTATTAGGTCACACAATATAAAACAGAAAAAAGCAGAGCTACTTTGATCAAAGAAGGGTAAGGTGCTAGAGCCTACACTGCTGTGCCTCTCTCCCTATTTCCACTCTCCAGTATAAGATCTCAGGGACATTCACACTCTGAATGAATCTTAAGGATTTCTTAATTTAAAAACTACTAATTTATTTATTTATTTTAGAAAGCAGGATTTATTGAGAAGACAGGAAAGCTCCCACAGCAGGAGGGGACCCAAAGAATTTACCCAAAAACTACTAATTTAATCCAACCTTCTCATTTTCTAGATGAGGAAAGAAGATGGAAAAAGGAATTGGTCAGGATCACACAATGATTTGTAGCAAAACTCCAACTATAGCCCATATTCAACTTCTAGGTTAGTGCTTTTTCCACTGAAAGGAACTGTTCTCTGAGTTCTTTCTTTTTTTTTGAGTTGGAGTCTCACTCTGTCGCCCAGCCTGGAGTGCAGTGGCTGCTCCCAACCACTGCAGCCTCGACCTACTGGGCTGCGGCGATCCTTCCACCTCAGCCTTCCCAGTAGCCGGAATTACAGGCGCACGCTACCACACCCGGCTGATGTTTTGATGTATCGTAGAGATGAGGTCTCGCCAAGTTGCCCAGGTAGGTCTCGAACCCGCGGGCGAGACCCGCGGGCTCAGGCAATCCACTCACCTCAGCCTCCCAAGGCCCGGGATTATAGGCTGAGCCACTGAGCCCGGCTTCTCTGAATTCTTAATTGGACATGATGTCAGTGATGCCAGGGCCATGGTAGCAGGGAAGGGTTGGAATCGCATGCCCTCTGGTTTTTTGTTGTTTTTTGAGTTGGAGTCTCACTCTGTCGCCCAGACTGGAGTTCAGCGGCCGCTCCTGGCCACCGCAGCCTCGACCTGCTGGGGTCTGGCGATCCTTCCGCCTCAGCCTTCCACATAGCTGGAACTACAGGCGTGCGCTACCACGCC
>NW_007241415.1:28566-33093 GCF_000164805.1 Carlito syrichta
CTCACCTCAGCCTCCCAAAGGCACAGGATTACAGGCTGAGCCACCGAGCCCGGCTTCCTCTGAGTTCTTAATTGGACATGATGTCAGTGATGCCAGGGCCATGGTAGCAGGGAAGGGTTGGAATTGCATGCCCTCTGGGTTTTTACTCTTCCAATTTTTGTTCAGGACTATACAGGAGGTGCCAAAAAAACGTATACACATTTTAAGTGATGTTATCTATGTATTACTTTTTGAAGTTGAATGAAATTAGGGTAGCAATGTGTAGTATGATATTCACTCAATCGTGCTTCCACCATTTTATTTGACTGTTGCCTGTGGCATGGTGACACTAGAGTTCATTTGATCAACACCATCTTTTGAGTGAACATCGTACTTAAAATGTATATACATTTTTGCCACTCCCCCCCACCCCTGGTATATCTCTGCAAACCTCCTTCCCCCATGGCCTAAGTAGCTGCTAGTTGATATCATCATTGATTTGGTCTTCTTAGGTAAGATCTCAGTGAGTTCCAGGTAATTTTTTGTTTGAGGATGAACATGGTCATCTTTTCCCTTTTGTAGACTAATCTTTAGCCATCCAAACCCACCCAGTTTCCTGCAGGTAAGAGTCAGGGAGGACACTGTAACCATCCACCTATGAAGAAAATGTTTCTTTTATTCTTTGCTAGGCTCCATGCACACAGGGGTTGGGAACAGAAGGAATATTTGTTTTTTTATTTCCTTTTTACTAATCTCTTAGAGCCTTGGTTCTTCAGAAAAGAAACTAATGAAGGGCTTAGGAATCAACTGGGCTGGGACAGAGGAGAAAGGTGTCAGAGCAGTGCTGGAGTAAGATGGGATGTAGGAAGGACGGGAACAGCAGAGATAGGGGCTCCAGTGCTGGCTCCAACACTTGCCCTTTTCTTCCTTCTCTGCCCCTGACCCTAATTGCCCCTATGAGGACACAGTGCCTGAGGAGCTGGAGGAGGAGGGCACACCCAGCTTGCCTCTAACCCCATAAATCGACATCACTTTTCTATTTTCCTGGCTCTTAAGCTTCCCAGGGTTGGTTCAGCATCTCAAAACCCATGTCTGCATCCCCAGGGTCTAGCCCAGACTTTGTCCAGAACAGACATTAGCATATATTTATAAAGGATATCCCGAAGAAGAATAGTCATACTGTCATCTAGCTTGGAGTTTTTGAAGTCCTTCCTAGACAGGACCTCAGTCGCCCTCCCTTGGATGTCCCCAGGGTTAGGCGGGGCCGAAGCCACTATCTCCATCCTAGACAAGAGGAAAGCCATCAGCCGCACAGCTGTTAGCTAGCAACAGTTCACTTCCCCACATCTCCCCGCCGAAGGTCGAACCCCTATCTCCGACGGCCTTTCGCGCAGAGCCTGCCGGGAGTTGTAGTCCAGTGCCCCGTCAGCTCACACGGACTGGACTACAAGGACCAGCGTGCCCCGCGCTCTGCGCCCCCTTCTCTTTCTGCCTCGGGTCGGGGGAGGCTCGGAGGGCTTCCAGACTGGGAACTGATATGGCGGCGACTCTGGGCAGCGGGGAGCGCTGGACGGAAGGTACCAGGTCCGGGCCGGAGGATGGGACAGGGCGACTTTCGGGAGAGAACAGGGAAGGAGCATAAGACCTGAGATCCTGGGCCGGAGGTGAAAGATGGAGGCCTGTGAGAGGATGCTAAGCCCGAGCGGGGCTCCGGATGGGGTGGGGGCCGGGATCCGGAAGCTGGGGACCTGGCCGGGAGCCCAGGGTCACCGGTGACGACTTGTTGCCTCCGGCCCCCAACCCCGCCCTCGCCGTGCCCCGCCCAGGGCCCGCAGTGGTCAGGCCCCGCCCGTGCCTGTGTGACTCGAGGGCCCGCGGGATGCCGCGGTCTCCCGCAGCTTGCTTACCTGGCCCTTATCCTCCGCCTGACTGGGCCAGCTGACCTCCCGTCCTGGTTTGATCTTGTCCCTCCAGCCTGCATCAGGACCGGTAGGCCAGTCTTTTGTACCTTGCAGTCAGGCAAAAAGTATTGATCCAGTAACTGTTAAGTGCCCTGCATGGTGCTGATTCGGCAGCTGGGATTTAACGGACATGGGCCCCTTAGCTCACAGAACTCTCAGTCCGCTGAGAGAGTTTGACAGGTAAATAGCCAATTACAAAACGGGTCAATACGTCCTGGGCTGCACAGCAAGGTCGAGGACTTGGGGAGACACTGGCAAGACACCCAACACAGCCTGGGTGTCAAGGGAGGCTTCATGGAGAAAGTGTTACGTGTGATGACACGAAGGATGCATTGGAGTCAGCCAGGCAGACTTAGAGGAATGGTGTCAAGGGGCAGTGGGTACTCACCGAGGGATGTAAAGCAGAAGAAAGATGTTTTTAAAGCCTTCTCCAGATCCTCCAGACTAGACATGAGTGCTCCGCCCCTTCTGACTGGATTGTTATGACCCTTTTCACATTCTGCAGGCCTTATGATTTATTGTGTCCTCTCATCAAACTGTAACCTCTTTGTTTTCAGGAGTAGGTCTTACCTACCTATCCGATCCCTGATCTCTCTAGCCAAGTGTCTTGGTACATGTTAGCTCTGTAACTGTTAGTTTAAAGAACTGAATTCTTCTCCATTTTAAATCTTAGGGGTGGGAGGCATTGCAATAAAAAATATTATTTTTTGAGCAATGTCACTTCTGACCATGGACCACAGAGGTATGGTCATACCACAGAGATGTGGTCATAGGCTTCCCCCTGCCCTGCATTAAAATGCAGGGTATTGGGCAGAGGCTTCTTGAGCCCTTTTTCTGGCCCTGAGTTAAGATTATTTGCTGACTGACCAGTGTAATTATGATAGATATTATTGTGCTTCTTGTTTCTGGCATTTATAAGTTTTTCTTGTTGCTTCCTATATTTTCTTTTTTTTTTTTGAGTTGGAGTCTCACTGTGTCGCCCAGACTAGAGTGCAGTGGCTGCTCCTGGCCACCACAGCCTCGACTTGCTGGGCTCCGGCGATCCTTCCGCCTCAGCCTTCCAAGTAACTGGAACTACAGGTGCGCGCTACCACACCCGGCTAATTTTTGGATTTATTGTAGAGATGAGGTCTCGCCTGCCCAGGAGGGTCTCGAACCCGTGGGCTCAGGCAATCCACTCACCTCAGCCTCCCAAAGGCGCAGGATTACAGGCTGAGCCACCGAGCCCAGCTTCTTTTTTTTGAGTTGGAATGTCACTCTTGCCCAAGCTGGAGTGCAGTGGCACGGTCATGGCCACCGCAGCCTCTACCTGCAGGGCTCAGGCAATCCTTCTGCCTCAGCCTTCTAAGTATCTGGAACCACAGGCGTGTGCCACCACACCCAGCTAATTTTTTGATTTACTGTAGAGAAGAGGTCTTGCCAAGTTACCCCGGCTGATCTCAAACCTGGGCTCAGGCTATCCTCTCACCTCCGCCTCCCAAAGTGCTGGGATTATAGGCGTGAGCCACTGCGCCAGCTTATGCTTTTTTATTGTTTCCTCAGGGAAGATGTTTTATTCAGCTTTGTATGAATGCTTAGAAGTCAGCATGGTGTCCTTAGCCTGGCCCTCACACTTTCCTTCTCATGCTTACAAGCAGCTTCCCAAAGAGTGACAGGTGGCAAAGTTGATTTGCAGGGTCAGCTGGAGGCCTAATGGAGGGGCTATTGCTTTTCAGCTTATATTGATGCAGTTAGAAGAAACAAATACCCAGAAGACAGAACTCCTGAGAGTCCTGACCCATGTGGTTGTTGTAATTGCATGAAGGCACAAAAGGAAAAGAAGCCTGAGAATGAGCGGAATCAGACCCGGCAGGGCGAGGGGAGCTCCGCTTACAGTGAGGAACAGCTGCTTGGGGTTCAAAGGTGAGCATGTGGTGGGGTTAAATGTAACGTGCTTAGAAGGTTAGAGCGGATGTGCTATGTAAGTATTGACTGCTGCTTTTTGATTTATTGTAGAGATGAGGTCTCGCCAAGTTGCCCAGGTGGGTCTCGAACCCGCGGGCTCAGCAATCCACTCACTTCAGGCTCCCAAAGCACTGGGATTACAGGCTGAGCCACTGAGCCCGGCTAATAACTCTTAATAAGCAATAGATACCAGAAGAAATCACAAGGAAAATTAGAAAATGCTTTGAGCAGCAATCCCCTTGGGTCCCCTCCCACTGTGGAAGCTTTTCTGTCCTCTTAATCAATCCTGCTTTCATTAAATAAGTAAATAAAATAAAGCTTTGAGATGAATGCAAATAAAAACACAACATACCAAAACATTTGGGATGCCGCTAAAGCTGTGTTTAGAAGGAAATTTATAGATATAAATGCTTCCTTTAAAAAAAAGATTGGCTTCGGGACCTGCCTGAGCAACTTGGCGAGACCTCATCTCTACAATAAATCAAAAAAATTAGCGATATCCCCTCTTCCAATCCTGAATTTAGTTATTTGAATCTTCTTTCTGGTTTTTTTGGGGGGTATTTTTGAGTTGGAGTCTCACTCTGTCACCCAGACTGGAGTGCAGTGGCCACTCCCGGCCACCGCAGCCTCGATCTGCTGGGTC
>NW_007241415.1:33534-35598 GCF_000164805.1 Carlito syrichta
CTGCACTCCAGTCTGGGTGACAGAGTGAGACTCCAACTCAAAAAAAAACCCCAAAAAAACAAGAAAGAAGATTCAAATAACTAAATTCAGGATTGGAAGAGGGGATATCGCTACCAATCTTACAAAAATAATATGTATCGTAAGATAATACTGTGAACAATTGTATGCCAACAAATTAGATAACCTAGATAAAATGGATGAATTTCTAGAAAGATAATAAATTACTAAAAAAAAAAAAAAAAAACCCAGCCAGATGTAGTGGCTCAAGCCTGTAATCCCAGCCCTTTGGGAGGCAAAGGTGAGAGGATTGCCTGAGCCCATGGGTTCGAGAACAGCCTGGGCAATTTGACAAGACCTTGTCTCTACCATAAATCAAAAAATTAGCTGAGTGTGGTAGCACGTGCAGGTAATTCTGGCTACTTGGAAGGCTTAGGCGGAAGGATCACCTGAGCCCAGCAGGTTGACACTGGGGTGACCGTTAGCATACCCCTGTACTCCAGCCTGGATGACTGAGTGAGACTCCAACTCAAACAAAGCAATAAAAAAATAGAATACCTATGTAGATCTACAACAAATAAAGAGATTGAACTAGTAATCAAAGAATAGTTTAAATTATGGGCCGGGCTTGGTGGCTCAGCCTGTAATCCCAGCACTTTGGGAGGCCGAGGTGAGTGGATTGCCTGAACCCGCCGCAGGTTCGAGACCAGCCTGGGCAACCTGTCGAGACATCGTCTCTACAATAAATTAAAAAGAAAATTAGCTGTGCATGGTAACATGCACCTGTAGTTGGAAGGCTGAGGCAGAAGGATCGCCACAGCCTAGTGGGTCAACACCAGGTTGGCCATGAGTGTGCCACTACACTCCAGCCTGGGTGACAGAGTGAGACTCCAACTGAAAAAAAAAATTAGCTGGGCATGGTAGTGTGCCTGTAGTTCCAGCTACTTGGAAAGCTGAGGTGGAAGGATCACCAGAGCCCAGCAGGTCGCGGCTGGTATGGTCATGAGTAAGCCACTGCACTCCAGCCTAGGTGACAGAGTGAGAATCCAACTCAAAAAACCAACAACAACAAAAGAAAATGCAGCATTTTGGAGACCATCATACTAAGTGAACTCTCACAGAAACAAAGAACTGAATACCACATGTTCTCACTCATAAGCAGGTCCTGATCACTATATTAGCACAAGGGTGGGACACTGCTGGGGAGGAGAAGGGAGGGGACATGTGACAACACACTGGGTACCTGGTCCACTCCCAGGGGGAGAGAGAGCTAGCTAGAAGCCTAAACTTGACCTGCATGCAACCTACTTATGTAGTCAATCCCCATTTGTACCCTACAACTCTGAAATGTAATAAAATTCAGCTTTTGGGTAGGTGCAGGATTGCTATAAGCCTACGTATAGACTCTAGTATGATTTGAGAAAAAGCAGAATCATGGTATGACAATTTAAAGCAAAAGGAAGGTGAAGGATCCAAAGCTGGATAATTTAATGCTAGCAAAGGATGGTTTGATAATTTTAGAAAGAGATTTCGCTTTTTTTGTTTGTTTGTTTGTTTTTCTGAGTTGGAGTCTCACTCTGTTGCCCAGACTAGAGTGCAGTATCCGCTCTCGGCCACCACAGCCTCGACCTGCTGGGCTCTGGCGATCCTTCCGCCTCAGCCTTCCAAGTAGCTGGAACTACAGGCGCGCGCTACCACGCCCGGCTCATTTTTTTGATTTATTGCAGAGATGAGGTCTCGCCAAGTTGCCCAGGCGGGTCTCGAACCCGCGGGTTCAGGCAGTCTGCTCACCTCAGCCTCCCAAAGGTGCGGGATTACAGGCTGAGCCACCGAACCCGGCGAGATTTCGCTTTTATTTTTTTTAATTTTTTTTAATTTTTTTGAGTTGGAGTTTCACTCTGTCACCCAGACTGGAGTGCAGTGGCCGCTCCCGGCCACCGCAACCTCAACCTGCTGGGCTCCGGCGATCCTTCCACCTCAGCCCTCCAAGTAGCCGGAATTACAGGCATGCGCCACCATGCCCAGCTGATTTTTTGATTTATTGTATAGATGACGTCTCACTGCCCA
>NW_007241415.1:36021-39696 GCF_000164805.1 Carlito syrichta
CACTCCAGTCTGGGCGACAGAGTGAGACTCTGACTCAAAAAAAAAAAAAAAATTAGCTGGACGTGGTAGCACATCTGTAGTTATGGCTACTTGGAAGGCTGAGGTGGAAGGGTCGCTGGAACCCAGCAGGTTGAGGCTTCAGTGGCTGGGAGCGTGCCACTGCACTCAAATCTGGGCGACATAGTGAGACTCCAACTCAAAAAAAAAAAAAGCAGCAGCAGTGCCAAGCTGGGCGCGGTGACTCATGCCTATAATCCCAGCACTTTGGGAGATGGAGATGAGAGGATTGCCTAAACACACAGGTTTGAGACCAGCCTGGGCAACATGGTGAGACCTCGTCTCTACAATAAATCAAAAAATTAGCCAGGTGTGGTGGTGCACGTCTGTGGTTCTAGCTACTTGGAAGGCTGAGGTAGGATTGCCTGAGGTAGGATTGCCTGAGCCCAGCAGGTTGAGGCTGTGATGGCGATGAGCATGCCACTGCACTCCAGCCTGTGGGACAGACTGACTCCAACTCAAAAAAAAAAAAAAAAAAAGAACTGAAACTATGGCTGGGTGCAGTAGCTCATGTCTATAATCCTAGCACTTTGGGAGACAGAGGCAAGAGGATTGCCTGAGCCCAGGGCTTTGACACCAGCCTGGAGAGACATCTCTACAATAAATCAAAAAATTAGCGGAGTGTAGTAGCAGGTGCCTGTAGTTCCAGCTATTGGAAGGCTGAGGCAGAAGGATTGCCTGAGCCCAGCAGGTCAAGGTTGCAGTAGCCATGAGCATACCACTGCTCTCCAGCCTGGGTGATAGAGTGAGACTCCAACCCCCCAAAAAAGGAACTAAAACTATACAACCCTTAGAGGAAAACATAAATGTAAATCTTAGTGACACTGGATTAGGCAATGACGTCTTAAATATGACACCCAAAGCATAAGCATAAAAGTCAAAATAGGGAAATCAGGCTTCATTAAAACTTAAGGCTAGTCGCGGAGGGACTACACTTGTAATCCCAGTACTTTGGGAGGCTAAGGTGAGAGGATTGCTTGAGTCCAGGAGTTCAAAACCAGCCTGGGTAACATAGTGAGATCATGTCTCTATTAAAAATAATAAGCCGGGCTCGGTGGCTCAGCGTGTAATCCCACGCTTTGGGAGGCTGAGGTGAGTGGATTGCCTGAGCCCACGGGTTTGAGACCTGCCTGGGCAACTTGGCGAGACCTCATCTCTACAATAATTCAAAAAATTAGCTGGGCATGGTAGTGCGCACCTGTAGTTCCAGCTACTTGGAAGGCTGAGGTGGAAGGATCGCCAGAGCCCAGCAGGTGGAGGCTGCGGTGGCCGGGAGCGACTATTGCACTACAGTCTGGGTGACAGAGTGAGACTCCAACTCAAAAAAAAAAAAGAAAGAAAGAAAGAAAGCAAGCAAAAAGTAAAACCAAAGAGCAGAAGAAAACATTTTCAAGTTTTTTTTTTTGAGTTGGAGTCTCACTCTGTTGCCCAGACTGGAGGAAAACAGTCGCTCCCGGCCACCGCAGCCTCGACCTGCTGGGTCAGCAGGTCACCACCTCAGCCTTCCAGGTAGCTGGAACTACAGGTGCGCACTACCACGCCCGGCTAATTAGAGATGAGGTCTCGCCAAGTTGCCCAGGAGGGTCTCGAACCCGCGGGCTCAGGTAATCCACTCACCTCAGGCTCCCAAAGGCGCGCGATTACAGACTGAGCCACTGAGCCTGGCACATTTTCAAATTTTATAGCTAGCTGGATACTGTGGCTCACACCTATAATCCCAGCACTTTGGAAGGTCAAAGTGGGAGGATTGCTTGAGCCCAGGAGTTCAAGACCAGCCAGGGCAACATATCAAGACCTCATTTCTACAAAAAAAACAAAAAATTAACTGGTTGTAGTGGTACACACCTATAGTCCCAGTTACTCAGGAGACTGAGATGGAAGGATCACCTAAGCCCAGAAGGTCAAGGCTGTAGTGAGCCATGAGTGTGCCATAGCACTCCAGCCTAGGTGACAGAGTGAGACCCTGACTCAAAAAAGAAATTGAATGTTTAATTAATTTGTTCACTAATTTTCTTGTAGGTTTATTTTGGGTCTCATAGATTGGAGGAAGGATTGACGTATTATTTTGTAGTTAGTTGTACAAAAGGGACCTTTGTAGATATACATGTTTCTGATTTCCTTTTAGAATCAAGAAATGCAGAAATTACTATGAAATCTTGGGAGTTTCTCAAAACGCCAGTGACGAAGAGCTTAAGAAAGCTTACAGAAAACTCGCCCTGAAATTTCACCCTGACAAGAACTGTGCTCCTGGAGCAACAGAGGCTTTCAAAGGTCTGATCCTAAACCAATGCTTGTTAGTACTGCCCTGGTGATGACTAGTCATAGCAAATTGCCTTTAACCTTCCTCACAGCTGTTTTCCAAGGCCCTAACAGGGTTCCCTCCACACACACCTCCTGAACAGTCATTATTAGCATAGTTCCCTCCTGCCTCTTTATCCACTCACCTTAATTTCTTTTGAAGAAACATAATTTTGTTTATATGTAATGCCTTGAGGAGCCATTCATTCACTGATTCAGCCAGGGTGAATGAAATAGACATAATCACACTATAGGCTGGTGGCTGCCTCGGGGTAGGGCCTACACAGCATACCCAAACTTTTATGACCACAGAACTCTTTGTTTATGAAACCAGTTATTAAAATGTTCATATGAAAAAGCTGTGTATAAATACAGTTATAGATAAAACTTTTTTCCATTAATTCCGTGATACTTTGAGAAATATATTCTTAAAAATATTTTGGGCCAGGCAACCCTTCGGGTCCCTTCCTACTGTGGGAGCTTTTCTGTCCTCTGAATAAATTCTGCTTTAAAAAATAATAAGCTGGGCTCAGTGGCTTAACCTGTAATCCTGTACCTTGGGAGGCTGAGGTGAATGGATTGCCTGAGCCCGCGGGTTCGAGACCCTCCTGGGCAACTTGGCGAGACCTCGTCTCTACAATAAATAAAAAATTAGCTGGGCGTAGTAGCCCACGCCTGTAGTTCCAGCTACTCGGAAGGCTGAGGCGGAAGATCGCCGGAGCTCAGCAGGCCGAGGCTGCGGTGGCCAGGAGCGGCCACTGCACTCCACTCTGGGCGACAGAGTGAGACTCCAACTCAAAAAATAAATAAATAAATAAATAAATTAATAAAATAAAATAAAATAAAAATTAGCCAGGTATGGTGGCATGCACCTCAGTCCCAGCTACTCAAGAGGCTGAGGTGGGAGGATAATCTCAGGATGACAGGATGAAAGAAAAATTTTTTTTGATCCAACATATGAATACAAATCTTAAGAGTGTCACCCATAGCAAAGTCCTTGTTTCCAGCAAAGATCATCAGTGGATGCTAAAACTACTGAATGATAGATTGTTGTCACCCACGTGATATTCCTGCCAAAATATTTGACTTGAATCTAATACAGTAGTTAGGAAACAACCAGAATATGAAACATTCTACAAGAATATTGACCTTAATAAGAAATTAAAAAAAAAAAAAGAACAAAAAACACTGACCTGTTCTTCAAAAGCTCAATGTAATGAGAAATAAAAAGGGAGACTGTCCTGGATCAAAAGAAGGTAAGCTGGGCTCGGTGGCTCAGCCTGTAATCCCGTGCTTTGGGAGGCTGAGGTGAATGAATTG
>NW_007241415.1:39984-43154 GCF_000164805.1 Carlito syrichta
GCAGCCACTACACTCCAGTCTGGGTGACACAGTGAGACTCCAACTCAAAAAAAAAAAAGAAAGTAAAGCGACATAAAGCCAAATACAAATACATGAATTTTGCATAGATACATTGGATGATAATGAACTGATATTAATTTTCTTAGCTGTGGTAATGGCATTATGATCACAGAGAAGAATGTCTTTCTTCTTAGAGATATGTGCTGAGGAACTTAGGGGTGAGGTATAGTATTTGTAGCCTACTTTCAAATGGTTCAACAATTGAAATGTATATTTATTATAGTATATATATGTACATATGCATATTTAGAGGGAGAGAGTTGTAGGTAACTGTGGGAAGACAAAGGGTATATATGTATCATACTTTTTTTTCTTCTTTTTGAGTTGGAGTCTCACTGTATCACCCAGGCTGGAGGGCAGTGGCTCCCGGCCACCGCAGCCTCGACCTGCTGGGTTCAGCCGATCCTCCCGCCTCAGCCTTCCAAGTACCTGGAACTACAGGTGCATGCTACCATGTCCAGCTCGTTTTTTTATTTATTGTAGAAACGAGGTCTCACCATGTTGCCCAGGCTGGTCTTGAACCTGCAGGCTCAGGCAATCCTCTTGCCTCCACCTCCCAAAGTGCTGGGATTATAGGCTTGAGCCACCGCGCCTGGCCCATACTGTTTTTTTTCAACTTTTTTATAGGTTTGACATTTTTCTTTCTTTTTTTCTTTTTTTTGCGTTGGAGTCTCAATCTGTCACCCAGACTCTTGAGTGCAGTGGCCGCTCCCAGCCACCACAGCCTCGACCTGCTGGGCTCTGGCAATTCTTCCGCCTCAGCCTTTCAAGTAACCGGAACGACATGCGCACGCTGCCATGCCCGGCTAATTTTTTTGATTTATTGTAGAGATGAGGTCTCGCCAAGTTGTCTCGAACCTGTGGGCTCAGGCAATCCACTCACCTCGGCCTCCCAAAGCGCGGGATTACAGGCTGAGCCACTGAGCCCGGCTGAAAGACTATTTTCTAAAGTAAATTGAAATGAGACTATGTTAAGGACTTTATTTTTCAGCCGAGCAGGAGTGTCTTTACTGAGATTGTTTCAGGGTGTAATTCAGGAAATTATTTTTGACTTCAAATTAGAGTATCATATAGTCCTAGCTGGGTGCAGTGGCTCTCGCCTGTAATCCCAGCACTTTGGGAGGTGGAGGCGAAAGGATTGTCTCAACCCATGGGTTTGAGACCAGCCTGTGCAAACTGGCAAGACCTTGTCTCTACAATAAATAAAAAAAATTAACCAGGTGTGGTAGCACATACCTATAGTTCCAGCTACTAGGAAGGCTGAAGTGGAAGGACCACCTGAGCCCATCAGACCTAGGCTGCAGTGGTTTTGAGTGTGCCACTGCACTCCAGCCTGGACAACAGAGTGAGACTCTGACTCAAAAAAAAAAAAAAAAAAAAGGACTATCACATAGTTTTGTTTCACACTCACTATGTGTGAACTGTTTCTACACTTTCAAGTGCTGACCAGTTGGAGGACATTTCTCTAACATGTCTGGGGTTTGCCGTGACTATTAACCCAAAATAAGGGATGTCCTAACTTGTAGGACAACTGGGATGACTCCAGGGCTGTTGATTAGTTGTTAACTCTCGCTTCAGCAATAGTTCTCAGTTCCTCTGAATCCAGTGTAGTTGTTTCTTGCTTATCAAACTAGGTCATGGAAATTCTCAAGGGGAAGCACTTTGAGGAACTTTCCAGACCCAAACGCCTTGGGCCTCTGGGAAGCTGTCCAGTTCTTTGTTGCTGGATGCTCAGTTGTAGCAAAGACTATGCTCATGTGCTGCTTTTTGTTGGTTGCAGCGATAGGAAATGCTTTTGCAGTCCTGAGCAATCCTGACAAGAGACGCCGCTATGATGAATACGGAGACGAACAGATGACTTTCACTGCCCCTCGAGCCAGATCCTATAGTTATTACAGGGACTTTGAAGCTGACATTACTCCAGAAGAGCTATTCAATGTCTTCTTTGGAGGACATTTTCCTACAGGTAAATATCCCAAAGTTACTGTTTTTTAAATTTTATTTATTTATTTATTTTGTTGGTTTTTTTTGAGTTGGAGTCTCACTCTGTCTCCCAGACTGGAGTGCAGTGGCTGCTCCCGGCCACCGCAGCCTCGACCTGCTGGGCTCCGGCGATCCTTCCGCCTCAGCCTTCCAAGTAGCTGGAACTACAGGCGTGCACTACCACACCCGGCTAATTTTTTGATCTTTATTGTAGAGATGAGGTCTTGCCAAGTTACCCAGGAGGCTCAGGCAATCCACTCACCTCTGCCTCCCAAAGTGCTGGGATTACAGGCTGAGCCACCGAGCCTGGCCAATTACTGTTTTTAAAAGTATTTCTTTATGTATGGCTCTCAGCAAGCTCCTGTTTGAAGATCTGAATGGAGGGACAGTGTTATGGTGGAAAGAGCAAGAATTTGGAATCAGTTGAACAGGAGTTTGAGGCAAGTCTCCAGCATCTAGCTGTGCATAATTTTGACAAAATCATTTAGTCTCTCTGACCCTGTTTCCTCTCTTGAAAAATGGGACTGATAATAATATGTACTTCACAGGGTCACTGTAAAGATTTGTTTTTTTATGTTTAATTTCATAAGTATTTATTATTTTTATGTTTTAGAGACAAGATTTTCACTCTGTCACCTAGGCTGGATGCAGTGTAGCAGCACGATCGTAGTTCACTGTAACCTCGAACTCCTGGACTCAAACAGTCTTCCTGAGTAGCTAAGACTATAGGAACACACCACCATTTTTTTATTTTTTGTAGAGATAGGGTCTTGCTATGTTGCCTAGTCTGGTCTCAAACTCCTGGCCTTAAGCCATCCTCCTGCCTTGACCTTCTAAGTGCTGAGATTACAGGTGTGAACCATCACACCCAGCCAGGATTAGACATTTTTAAGTGGTTTATGAGGAAGTAACAAAATACTTATTATTATTAGTGTTAATATTACAAAATAGAAATTATAAAGATAAAAGTCACTTTGGGAGGCTGAGGTGAGGGAACTGCCTGAGCCCACAGGTTTGAGAACAGCCTGAGCAACTTAGCAAGACATTAGCTCTACAATAAATCAAAAAGTTAGCTGGGCATGGTGGTGCGTGCCTGTAGTTCCAGCTACTTGGAAGGCTGAGGCGGA
>NW_007241415.1:43923-45528 GCF_000164805.1 Carlito syrichta
TCGAACCCGCGGGCTCAGGCAATCCACTTACCTCAGCCTCCCAAAGGCGCGGGATTACAGGCTGAGCCACTGAGCCCGGCTCAATACTCTATCCTTAACTAACCTAGTTGGGAGAAGGACCTTGAAAAAGTCCAAGAAGGAATGTTTGCCATATCCCATACTAAGTATTTGTTTTTTCTCTTTTTCCAGGAAATATTCATATGTTTTCAAACATGACAGATGACACACACTATTACCATCGGCACAACCGCCATGAGAGGACACAGCCACGGATGGAAGAGGAAGAAGATAAACCTCAGGTACCCTAGAAGGAGAGAGCTGCTGCTCATAGACAGTTGTACTGTGCCTGCCTTCTTGGTGTATGGTCAGGCTTTAGAAGTTAAACTTGATATGTTGCTAAAATGTGCTTTAGGAAAGTAGAGGCAATGGTAGGAAGAGTCGGATCAATTGGCCAGCTCTAGTACCCTCCCGACCATTTTTGGTAGTTCTCCCAGGAGCTCACCCCTGGGGGGCTATCTTGATTGAGGTTTTCTTGACTGCTGAAAATAGAACCCCCTTCAGAATATCAGAATTGGAGAGGGTTTCAAAGGACTCAAGGGAGTCTCATGACACTCCAGGGCAAGGAGCACAGCGGGGCCTCATAACAGACAGGAATGGGAACTGGGGCAATGTCAGGCTCCTAAGCAGCTGTGTTCTCCATGACTCTTGGGGACCAGATTGTCTCCAGTTTTTCTGCCACTCTTTGCCTCTGTTTTGATATCTCTGAATAGTCTGGCTTGTTCCACTTCCCCTCGCAAATGGCTAGTCCACAGCACCTGAGAGTATGTCCTTTCTTAATGTGATGACCTCACAGTGAAGGGCGATAAATCTCAATCCCAAATTCCTGGAAGGGAAAATGTGATTAGCTATGCTAGAGCTAGATGTCCCCCCAGTCCAACCAACTGTGGCCAAGGTTCATGATGCTAATGTGGCTCCTAGAGCCCCACTCCTGTGAGAGCCACAGTCTGGGCAGACCCACCTCTACTTCAATGGTCTTAGAAAGGAGGAGTGCAGGAGGATTACTGGTGTCAATCAGGTTATGGGCAGGCCTCCTTCAGCCTGCTCAACAGAGAGAATAAGGGTTGTTTGAGTATCCCAAATCTGAAATGCTTGGGGCCAGAAGTTTCTAGATTTGAAATTTTTCCAGATTTTGGAATATTTACATTATAATTAGTGGCTGAGCATTCCTAATATGAAAATCTGAAATGCTCTAATGAACATTTTCTTTGAGTGTGATATTGGCATTCAAAAAGTGTCAGATTGTTCAAGACCCGCCTGGGCAACTTGGCAAGACCTCATCTCTACAATAAATAAAAAATCAGCTGGGCGTGGTAGCGCGGGCCTGTAGTTCCAGCTACTGGGAAGGCTGAGGCGGAAGGATCGCCGGAGCCCAACAGGTCAAGGCTGCGGTGGCTGGGAGCGGCCACTGCACTCCAGTCTGGGGGACAGAGTGAGATTCCAACCCCCCCCCCAAAAAAAGGCCTGGCTCGGTGGCTCAGCCTGTAATCCCACGCCTTTGGGAGGCTGAGGTGAGTGGATTGCCTGAGCCCGCAGGTTCGAGACCCA
>NW_007241415.1:45630-51006 GCF_000164805.1 Carlito syrichta
GGAAGGCTGAGGCAGAAGGATCGCCGGGGCCCAGCAGGTCGAGGCTGCGGTGACCGGGAGTGGCCATTGCACTCCAGTCTGGGCGACGGAGTGAGACTCCAACTCAAAAAAAAAAAGTTTCAGATTTCGGATTTTTTTTTTTTTTGACTTGGGGTCTCACTCTGTCACTCAGGCTGGAATGCAGTGGCACTCTCATGGCCACCCCAGCGTCAACCTGCTGGGCTCCGGCGATCCTTCCACCTCAGCCGTCCAAGTAGCTGGAACTACAGGCGCGTGCTACCACGCCTGGCTGGTTTTTTATTTATTGTAGAGATGAGGTCTCGCCAAGTTGCCCACGCTGGTCTCGAACCCTCAGGTTCAGGCAATCCACACTCCTCGGCCTCCCAAAGTGCTAGGATTACAGGCTGAGCTGCCGAGCCTAGCCTGGATTTTCAGATTAGGGATGCTCAACCTGTACTTTTCAGCTGGAAGTACAGCCTTCCTGGAAAAGCCTTGGGCTTTGTGGGCCTCCTGTGTGGTACGTTGGTAATTAGTATTTTCTCTGGGCAAATGATCTTTTCAATAAGCTTTATATTGATGAAGAACACTTACTTTTTTCTTTTTCAGACTACGTATTCTGCATTTATTCAGCTACTTCCAGTTCTTGTGATTGTGATTATATCTGTCATTACTCAGCTGCTGGCTACCAATCCCCCGTATAGTCTATTCTATAAATCGTAAGTCAGATATTTATAAATCTTTTTCAGTAACAATCTGGAGAGCAAAAGTCTTGAAGATTTGCTGATAAATTACTAACATTTCATTTCACTCTTTGCTGTAGAAAACACTGATTTTATGTTTGAAGGAACAGCTGGGTAGTAATAGTGCAGAGACTCAAAAATACTGACAGGCAGGCTTACATGCGCCTCAGGAAATGGATTGTTTTGTTCTACAGTGACATCATCTGGTCAGCTGCAGAACAGCAATTACTGGTTTTTGAAGCATCAAGAGAATAACGTGAGGTTCAGATTAAATCATTATCACACCATGGTAGAGTTAGAAAGGCCCCTGTTGAGCTTGTGAGAAGATTAGTGACCCCCTGTGGGTCTGGGAGCACAATAACTGGAATTGAGAGATTTTTTTCAATTTAAAAAAGTTCAAGCCGGGGTCGGTGGCTCAGCCTATAATCCCACGCCTTTGGGAGGTTGAGGTGAGTAAATTGCCTGAGCCCGCGAGTTCGAGACCTGCCTGGGCAGCGAGACCTCATCTCTACAATAAATCAAAAAATCAGCTGATCGTGGTAGCGCATGCCTGTAATTCCGGCTACTCTGAAGGCTAAGGCGGAAAGATCTCCAGAGCCCAGCAGGTGAGGCTGCGGTGGCCGGGAGCGGCCACTGCACTCCAGTCTGGGCAACTGAGTGAGACTCCAACTCAAAAAAAAAAAAAAAAAAAGTCAAAAATCAGCCGGGCGTGGTAGCACGCACCTATAATTCTGGCTACTCAGAAGGCTGAGGCGGAAGGATCGCCAGAGCGCCCAGCAGGTCGAGGCTGCGGTGGCTGGGAGTGGCCATTGCACTCCAGTCTGAGCGACGGAGTGAGACTCCAACTCAAAAAAAAAAAAAAAAAAAGTTCAAGCTGGGCTCGGTGGCTCAGCCTGTAATCCCGCGCTTTGGGAGGCTGAGGTGAGTGAATTGCCTGAGCCCGTGGGTTCCAGACCCGCCTGGGCAACTTGGTGAGACCTCATCTCTACAATAAATAAAAAACTAGCCGGGTGATGGCGCACGCCTGTAGCTCCAGCTACTGGGAAGGCTGAGGCGGAAGAATCACCAGAACCCAGCAGGTCAAGGCTGCGGTGGCTGAGAGCATGCCACTGCACTCCAGTCTGGGCGATGGACTGAGACTCCAACTCAAAAAAAAAAAAGTTCAATAAAGGGATGTTTTTTAATGATAAGACTATATAGTCAAACTATATCACATTTCTTTGCTTTTGTTTAAAATATAGAAATTCACTGTAATGCTTGTTACTGCATTCAGATCATATACTTTGACAGGAATTGTTAAATTTCTTCAATGAATTATTTCAGTTATTCAATTCTTAAAAGTCAGTATCCAGACCAGCCATCACCACCATCAACTGCTGGCAACATGTTAGAAATGCAAACTCAGCCGGGTATGGTGGCTCACACCTGTAATCTCAGCACTTTGGGAAACAGAGGCAAGAAGATTGCCTGAGTCCAGGGGTTCAAGACCAGCCTGGGCAACATGCAAGACCTCATCTCTACAATAAATCAAGAAAAATGAGCCAGGTGTGGTGATGCATGCCTGTAGTCCCAGCTACTTGGAAGAATGTGAAAGAAGGATTGATCGCCTGAGCCCAGCAGATGGAGGCTGTGGTGGCCATGAGCCAGCCACTGCACTCAATCCTGGGCAACAGAGTGAGACTCCAACTCAAAAAAAAAAAGAAATGCAAACTCTGGGGCTCCACTCCGAACTTATTCAGTAGAATTAGAAACTCTGGGGTTGGAGACAAGCCATCTGAATTTTAACAATCTCTCCAGGTAATTCTGGTCCACAGTAAAGTCTGAGAATCACTGTTTTTTGCTTTGTTTTGTTTTTTCTATTATTATTTTTATTTGTTTTTTTGAGTTGGAGTCTCACTGTCACCCAGGCTGGAGTGCAGTGGTACATTCACGGCTACCCCAGCGTCGACCTACTGGGCTCCAACGGTCCTTCTGCCCTCAGCCTTCCAAGTAGCCAGAACTATAGGTGCGCGCTCCCACACCCGGCTAATTTATGACAAGGTCTCACCAAGTTGCCCGAGCTGGTCTTGAACCCAGCAATCCACTTGCCTTGGCTTCCCAAGTGCTGGGATTACAGACTGAGCCACCGACCCCGACGTAATTTTATTGTAGAGATGAGGTCTCACCAAGCTGATCAGACTGGTCTCAAACCTGTGGGCTCAGGCAATCCTATCACCTCAGCCTCCCAAAGTGCTGGGATTACAGGCATGAGCCACTACATCCTGCTAGTCATTATTAATAATAATATGGCCGGACACAGTGGCTCACACCTATAATCCCAGCACTTTGGGAGGTGGAAGCAAGAGAATTGCCTGAGTCCAGAGGTTCAAGACCAGCCTGGGCAACTTGGTGAGACCTCGTCTCTACAGTAAATTAAAAAAACAATTAGCCAGGCATGGTGGCTCACTTCTGTGGTTCCAACTACTTGGAAGGCTAAGGTGGAAGAATCACCTGAGCCCAGCAAATTGAGGCTGCAGTAAGGATCATGCAGTCCTCTCACTTCAGTCTCCCAAAGTGCTGGGATTATAGGTGTGAGCCACCGTGCCTGGCTGGACAAAAACTTATTTATTTATTTTTTGAATTGGAGCCTTACTCCGTCACCTAGGCTGGAGTGCAGTAGCACACTCACAGCCACTTGACCTCCTGGGCTCCGGCGATCCTTCCGCCTCAGCCTCCCAAGTAGCCAGAATTACAGGTGTGTGCTACCACTCCCAGCTAATTTTTAGATTTTTATTGTAGAGATGAGGTCTCACCAAATTGCCCAGGCCGTTCTCGAACCCTTGGGCTCAGGCAGTCCCCTACCTCAGCCTCCCAAAGTGCTGGGATTAAAGGCTTAAGCCACTGCTTCTAGCCCAAAAACTTTTTTTTTTTTTGAGTTGGAGTCTCACTCCATCACCCAGACTGGAGTGCAGTAGCCGCTCCCGGCCACCGCAGCCTCGACCCACTGGGCTCCGGCGATCCTTCCTCCTCAGCCTTCCAAGTAGCTGGAAATACAGGCGTGTGCCACTACACCCAGCTAATTTTTTGATTTATTGTAGAGATGAGGTCTCGCCAATTTGCCCAGGCGGATCTGGAACCCACGGGCTCAGGCAATTCACTCACCTCGGCCTCCCAAGGTGCTGGATTACAGGCTGAGCCACCAAGCCCGGCCTCCAAAATCTTTTAAGAAGTGGACTCTTTGGGGAAATACATGGCAGGCAGTCTTTATTGGTGATCACTGTCGACTAAAGTCTATTATTCTAGGTCAGTGTCTTCCTCTTACAGAGAGCAAAGCTGAGACTCAGAGAAGTTATTGCCATCGGTCACATGGCCTGTTTTCTTCCTTTTCCCAACTGCCCATGGTTTTCCATATGGTACTTCAACCTTCTTTCTTGTCAGGCCAGTGGAATAAGCAGGGACCTGCTCTGCTTACTTACTCTTTTGCAGAGTAAGCTGGAAGCAGTCATGGCCTTAGCTCTAGATATTTTGCAGGATCCCTAACCAGACAGCTCATGGGAGAGGACTGGGGAGAGGCTAAATATAGTTCCTTTAAGGTGGAATGTGTCCAGTTTGAAGAAAATCAGCTTGAATTTTGCACATTGCTGTCACCTTGTCTTAACTTGAATTTGAGCTCCCTTCTATACTTCCTCATGGTTAGAATTTAGCTAACTAGCCGGGCTCGGTGGCTCAGCCTGTAATCCCGCGCCTTTGGAAGGCTGAGGTGAGTGGATTGCCTGAGTCTGCGGGTTCGAGACCCGCCTGGGCAGCGAGACTCATCTCTACAATAAATCAAAAAATCAGCCGGGTGTGGTAGCGCATGTCTGTAATTCTGGCTACTCGGAAGGCTGCGGAAGGATCGCTGGAGCCCCGCAGGTTGAGGCTGCGGTAGCTGGGAGTGGCCACTGCACTCCAGTCTGGGCAACCGAGTGAGACTCCAACTCAAAAAAAAAAAAAAAAAAAAGAATTTAGCCAGCTCAGACATCATAATGTTTCTGAGCACCAGATATGAATGGATGTCTTGGACCCACAGAGATTTAGTTCTGAAGCACTGTTGAAATCTTTTGTCTGAGTTTTTGGCAGTCTCACTTAACAGCTATGAGTGAACTACTTTTTTACCATATCCTAAAAATTCAGTTAATATGAATATCTTTTTTTTGTAAGTAATTTGCTGTAACATTAATCAGTTTATTCAACTAGCATTTATAATAGCCTAGTCTGCCAGGTACCATGCTAGATCCTACATATTGTTTTCCTAAGCATTCAGCATATTACTTTTAGCAAAGAAAGCAGTATAAGAGAGGTGAATTCTTAAAGAAAATAGATCATGCTGACGCTAAATGCACAGTATGATCATGCTCATGTAATTCTGATTATGACAGGTCAGAAGCGCCTGTAAACCTAGGACTTTTAGCCGGGCTCGGTGGCTCAGCCTGTAATCCCAGTGCTTTGGGAGGCTGAGATGAGTGGATTGCCTGAGCCCACGGGTTTGAGACCCGCCTGGGCAACTTGGCAAGACCTCATCTCTACAATAAATCAAAAATTAGCCGGGTGTGGTAGCATACGCCTGTAGTTCCAGCTACTTGGAAGGCTGAGGCAGAAGGATCGCTGGAGCCCAGCA